>NW_007258123.1:81325-287802 GCF_000164805.1 Carlito syrichta | reverse complement strand
GTGCGAGGAACGGGGTTCTCCACCCTGCGGGCGCCTAGCGCTTCGCTCGCGCCCCTCCTACCCACACAGCTCGCAGCTTGAGATCGGATCCCCCTTGCAGGGGCGGGGGTCGCCAGGCGCCCCGTGAGAGGAAAATCGATTAAGCGGCTTTGAGGAGGGTCCGCCTCTGGCTGGCCCTGGCCGGTGCAGTTCTCAGCTGCATCTGGGCCCCGGCCAGGTAAAAGTTCCCCGGGAGCGCGCCGCAGCCGCGCGGATCCCACGCCGCCCTCCCGGGCCGCGAGGCTGAGCTAGCGAGGGGCGAAGGCGGCGGGGGTGGGGGTCCCCGCTGCTGCAATCGGGCGGAGGAGGATCCTTCTCTTTCCGCGTTCCCTAGGCTGAGATGGGGAGGAGACAGGAGGGAAACCCGCGAGTCGGGCGCTGCGTGCGTGAGCGCGCGGGCTTTTGCTTTGGAGACTGACAGAACGACCTACAAGCCTCTGGGTGGCACCCCGGGCTTTCGGCCCTTGTATGGAAGTCGGAGCGGAGCCCAGAGGGTGCCAGGACTCTGAGCTCACGGCTCTCAGCGCGCAGACACGACCCGGTGCGGGCAAGTTCACAAAGCCGGGAGGAGATGGCGGCGGGAGAGAACCGGTCGGTGGGTGGCAGGTGGCAGGGAGGACCCGCCAGCCAGAACACCCATTCCCAACCGCACTGGGGCAGAAGAGGGGCAGGAGGCGCCTTCTGTAGAGTCCTGCCGTCACCTTGTTGGGGATGCGCAGGGGGCAGTGCTTTGGGAAAGTTTCTGGAATGGAATATGTCTTCTGTGCTATTGGGGATAGGGGGGTGGTTCTGAAAACAGAACCGGCGAGGCGCAGGGAAGGGTGATTTTGTTAAGTGATGTGTTGATCTGGGAGGTTCTAAAACTCTCCATTTGTCAGGAGGGAAAGCTGAGGCCAGGGACAGCAGAAGCTTATGGAGTGGGGGTGTGTGTGAGGTGGGTCTGTGAGCTTGAGAATCCGCCTGTAGTCTCATCCTCATCCTCTCCCCCGTTTCCTTGTAGTCTTCCAGTGCCCTCCCCTCCTCCCCTCCAGTTTTTGGTATGTTCCTGCTTTGGGACTGTCCCTGAAAGCACAAAAGGATGAGCTGGGATCTTTGAATAGAAAGGAGACGCTGCAGGAAAGGCTCTGAAATAGCCTCCAAACCCAAGTCAGGGTGGAGGGAATGGACTTTGCAAGTTTAAGCAGAGAGTGAAGGAACATGGGTGTATATTGCAGCAACACACAGAATGGCAAGACAGAAGGAAGGACTTCCCGACATTGAAGGTTGTTGGGTAGGAAGGTTATGCCTTCCTTCAGAGAGATCCTTCTGTCTGGGATGGCTTGACATGCACCTCTGTGTGGAAGCAGAGGGTGACCTTGTTGGTTTTCGAGTCTTCTAGCATAAAGTATGGTGGTTAAGGACCTAGGTCTAGAGTCAGATTACCTGGATTTGAATCCTGGCTCTACCACTTGCTAACCCCATGACCTTGGACAAACTCCCAATCTCTCCAAATGTCACTTGCCTCAATGGGAAATGGGGCTAATGGTAGTATTAGCTTATAGGAATTTTTTTTTTAGTGGGCATTAGTGCTGTAAAGAAACAAGTGTTTTATAATATGTGTCCAGTAAATATTAACGTTATTATTGTTGTCATGTGAATGTCCCTGGGATATCAGACTCCTCCTGAGTTTTTTTCCTTTGGGGTAGTCAGAGCATCAGGAGCTGGGAGTGTGTTGGGGGGAGTTCAGAAGGTTGCCTCTGTCAGGAACCAAGACTCTTTCACAAGTTGACCTTGTCTGGGCAGAACCTCTTGTTTCCTGCATCCCAGGGACATGTATGCAGGATGTACAGGCCTCAAAGCTGCTTGGAAGTCCTTTGCAAGGCCTGTAAAGCTGGAATGTTGCTGGCAGTCAGAGGCTACTAGAAGGACACAGAGTCAGGGAGAGCTACAGCACGCAGCCTCTGGAGGGAGGGGCGTCTACTCCAGTGAGAAGCACTAGCTGTGTTCAGGATGTTCAGGTGCTGGTGAGGCTCCTGTGTGTGCTCAGCTGCTCCCTGACTGGCAGAGGATACTTCTGGGGAAATCCCTGAGTGGGAGGGACTTTGAGATACCACTCTTAGGATGTGGCTGAAGCAGGGCTGCTCCAGCAGAGAGGTGAAAGGGAGTGGGACCCTTAGGTAGTGTTGCCTTGGGACTCTCTCAGGTCCTGGGGTGTGGGTCAGATGGGCTCCTCCTTTTGGCTTTGATCATGTGTGTCTGGGAAGTGACCGAGATCAGTGGCCCAGCTGGGAGGGTATGGAGAGAGGGGCTGGAGTGGTACCATGAGTCTGGAAGATGGGGGTTGGAGTGGTCTCAGCATCTCAGCCGGCTGCCCAGCAAGCTGTGGGGAGTTCCCCCTCTCTGGGAGGACTGTGGGCCTTGATTAACTGACTATGGACCCTGAATGGGGAGGGGAGATGGGCTTTTATTCCCAAGGCTGCCTCCTTGTTCTACCACAGATTCTGTGGTGGGATTATCCCTGACTACAGCATCCCAAATAAAGTGAGATTTTGATTCAGATCCTGCTGGTACTTAAGCCAGTACCCTCTACTCTTTACCTGGCCTTTACCTACCCCTCTTCCTTCTGACTATGAAGATGAGAGGAAGGAGGTTTAGACCTGAAGGCTGCTAGCAAGACCCCATAGGCAGCCTATTGGTTGAGAAGGTCTTGACTCAGAAAGTGATCTGTGTGTGTGTGTGTGTGTGTTTGTGTGTGTGTGTTTACATGTGTATGTGTGTCTGTCCGGCACATATGCGCTCTGGAGGCAGGGGTGTGTCTAGAAGCATGTACCCTGGGGGAAGTTGGGGAGGCGATGTGTTGGAAAGAGCATGACTGAGGGGGAGAGTCAGCTCTCAGCTGCTGGCCTATGGCCCGGCATGCACCAGGGTTAGAGTTGCCAAGTCTCAGACCCTGGCTGGTTTCAGGTTTATGGTTCTGAGATAGAAAACTGAGATCTGGTTACTCCAGAAGCAGAGGCTGCCTAGCTGGAAGATTCTGAACCCCAGCATCTCTTGGCCCCTCTCTTCATCACTTCTGTGCCTTTGCGCTCTCCTGGTACCTGCTTTTCCTCTCTGTCCTCTCCCCCGCAGGATGCTGGCTCTCAGAGCCTGGCCGGCTGTGTGGCTATGTGTCTTCTCCCTTGGTCTCTCTTTCTCAGCCCTGCTGTGTGCTCCCTCAACCCCCTATAGCCTTTCTGTTTGCTGGGCCCAAGATGTGTGGGTGGAAAATAAGCTCCAAAGAGGGTTGGGCCTGAGATTTAAGGGTGCTCTCTTCTTCACATCCTGTGGCCTTCTTATGGTTCCCAGGGAGTGGTCCCCTTCTGCTGCTTCCTAGGAAGCTTGAGTGAAGAGTAGATCTGAATGACGAAAAGAGCTATAACTGGTGAGAGCTTTCAGCTCTCCGGAGGTGTGTGTGT
The DNA here is from genome assembly GCF_000164805.1 of Carlito syrichta. Taxonomy (NCBI): domain Eukaryota; kingdom Metazoa; phylum Chordata; class Mammalia; order Primates; family Tarsiidae; genus Carlito; species Carlito syrichta. The sequence goes on along the minus strand of NW_007258123.1, from coordinate 284,329 downwards.
ATATGTGTGTGTGTACACTGGTGTGTGCACACACATATGTCCCTGCATATTTATGTCTATATGCGTGTGCCCTGCATGTGCATATGCATATGTATGTCCCTACATGTGTGTGTACATGTGTCCCCTGCATATATGTGTTCTCACTTATGTGCATGCACACGTTTTTGCATGTGAGTGCACATATGTGTGTCCCTGCATGTGTCTGCATGTGTGTGCCCTGAATGTGTGTGCATATGTATATCCGTGCATCTGTGTGCATATGTGTCTGTTCCTGCATGTGTGTATGCATATGGATGTTCCTCTACATGTGTGCATATGTGTCACTGCATGTGCCTCCACATATGTGTTCCCGCATGTGTGTATATATGTGTCCCTGTATGTGTGCATGCACACATGTCCCTGCATGCATGTGTGTGCATGTGTTCCTGTATGTGCATGCACATGTGTGCCCCTATTTTTGTGCATATTTGTGTCCCTGCATGTGTGTGTGCATATATATGTCCCTGTATATATGTGTGCATATGGGTGTCCCTGCATGTGTGTGCATATGTGTTTGTCCCTGCACTGTGTGCATATGCACATGCTCATTATGTGTGTGCATATGTGTGTACCCCATGTATGCACACTTATGCCTGCATGTATGCACACACATGTGCCTGTGTGTATGCACATGTGTGTGCGTGCACCAGTACAATATTCCTATATGTGCACGTGAAGCCTGTATATGTGCATGCACACATGTGAGAGCACCTGCGTGTTTGTGTGTACATGTGTGGAGTGTGGCAGGACAGGGGCAGTTAGCGTGCAGGGGCAGTTAGCGTGTAAGTACGAGGTGAAAGCCATTCCTCTCCGAGTGCTATGGCCCTGAGCACACTCTTTGCTTTCCTGCTTGCTAGGTGACTCAGAAACTACCAAAGTCAGAGTCCCCATCTCAGGGCCTGGATTAAAGGATGCCTGAGGTACCAGAGGGAAAGTCTAGGTAAGGGGACAGACACAGGCTGAACTCATGGGGAGGTGGGGGTGGAGAAGGGGTATGTTGAAAATGGTTTATCTTGCTGAGGGTGGAGCTGTGGCATCAGTTGCTTATTAGCCTGGCACACTCCAGAGTAGAGATGGGAGAGGGCTGTAGGGTTGGACAGGCAGCTTAAACTGCCGCCCCCCCAGGGGCACTGCCCACGGGTGTGAGCCTGGTCTGCCAGAGGCAGCTGACCTATTTTTCTTAGGAATCTTCCTGCTTTTCTGTTCTCTCTTGCGTGAATAAGCAGGAGTCTGGGGAGCTGATATGGGGCCTCCAGGAGAGTTCTGAAGAAGGAGTCCATGTGGGCCAGGGCTGGGAAGGGTCTCAGGCACCTGACTATCCTTTTGAGAAGGCCCCTCTCAGCCCAGCCTTCTGTACCCCTTGCCCCCTTGTCTTTCTCCTGGTCTTGTGTGTCCCCAGACAGAGTGGTGGCATACGACTTGCACACAGGCACAAACTGTACAAGATGAGTCACTGTCTTCATTTTCTGGCTTCAGAATAGGGAATGTTGACGTTTCCTGGGAGTAAATATGGGACTTAGATTTCCCACGTACTTGTTGTGTCTATCTGGCACCTTACCCACTGAGTCCGGCCTCGTGGCATGCCAAGCTGTGGCACCCTCACTTGGCTGGTCCCATCTGCCTGCCTGCCGGCCCAGGCACCTGGGCACTGACCAGGAGCAGGGGCAGGCCTCCTCCCAGGTTGGGGAGAAGTGCTGAGGCTGTGGGGGTGTGGCTTTGCTTTCCTGCTGAAGAGCCACTAAAGGGGCAGAGCAGAGATTGAATTACTGACTTCCTTCCTGCCAGTGGCTCATGGGAAAGAGCTCTTGGAAATACAATCTAGCTGAGAGCAAATTAAGGCTGCTAATAGCATTGCTGCTTCACAGGCTGCTGGGGGAGCCCAGCAGAGAAGGGTCAGGGAGGAGAGGCACCCGCAGAAGGAAGGAGCCTGCCGTGCCTGTCCCTCCTTTGGTCCAGGCTCCCTGACCTCTGGCTTCTGACCCTGAGAGGTTTGATGGGGGTAGGGGCTGGAAGGGCTATGAGAGCACTGAGGGGGAGACCACAGCAGAGTGGGGGACTCTGAGGAGCTGCCTAGGATGGGTGTAGGGGGTCTTTTCTGGAGGCAGAAGGGTGTCCTGGATGACCTCTACCTCACCTGCCTTCTGAGAAAGAGAACAAAGACACCATCAGTGTTTGGGGGCACATGTTTCTTTTGAACCTCATGCCTTCTGGATGTTCTTTGCTTTGCTCTGGGCAATGGGATTCTGTCTTTTGCCTTCCTCCTGCCATCCTCTGGGTGTATGCCTCCCACTTTGTGAGAGCCCTGGGTCTGCCGGCTTCCTGGAATCTCCTGGAGCCTCCTGGCTTGTTGGGGAGGAGGGGATGGGGGACTATTGGGGGCTGTGCCTTTTTTGGACTCAGCAGGGATTATTTTTAGGCTGGCAGATGGAGGTGGCAGTGGCTGTCGCTGGTATTATTAGACAACAGGCCTGTGGTTTGGAAGTCTGGTGCCCAGAGGAGGAGGAGGAAGAGGAGGCTGCAATAAGGACTTGTACTAATGAGCGGAGGCTGGGTACTTACTCTGTGTCCCCCCTTCCCACAGCCGCCAGCCAGATCCAGGCAGGGGCTCCAGAGTCTCAGGCAGAATGACGTTTATCCAGAGCTAGTCAGGGACTATCCAACTGCCTTCTAAGACAGGCCCACCCTGTAGTCTTGGGCTACAGGGTCTATATTCTCAAAACCTGTCCTGAACATAGAGTGGGAGTGGCTGACCTCTGAGTCAGTGCTTTAAGAGAGAGGAGACACAGTGGGATGGAGGCCTTAGTCTCCTGGGCCTGGGTTGGGGCAGGGTTGTGTGACAGAGCTGAAATCAGTTCTCTTTGGGTGAGCCACATAGCCCCGTTTGTTCTTTGGTAAATGACAAACAACAGTATTTGTGTTGGGGCCACTGTGGGCATTTAGCAAGATTCCTCTTGCTTCCCAGGGCAGAACCTGGTATGCAGTGGGCATTTACAGCATGCAAGGCCAGAGCCTGGTATGCAGTTGGCATTTACAGCATGCAGGGCCAGCCTGCCAACTGAAGGTCTCTCAGCCCTGGCTCCTCCTACCTTCCTCTGGTACTTAGAACATTTCCCTTCTCAGTTAGCCTTCCTCGCCCAGTCCTTCCCTGGTGGATGAGCTCCAGGTTGTGAGTGTGGATGCAGGGCTGTGTCAGGCCCTGGCCACCTCATGGTTCTGTGCCCACAGGGGTCCAATGGCAGCCTTGGACTCAGATGCCCACTGAGTACCACCTGGCCCCGAGAGCAGATTTGTGCCTTCTGGGCTTCCCAAAAGGTCAGACAGACCTTGGGGGGCCACCTCATCCTCTCTTGCCCTCCTACTTTGTCTTCCCTGCCAGAACAGTTCCAAGGGGGGCTAGACAGACCCCCAACACTCAGATCTGCTAGGCTTAGGGCTCCGATATTTCCCACTTTCTCTCAAAAGAGTATACGAGATCCATGGCACCTGGTGGCTGCCTTCCCACTGTGCCCACCCCTGCTGATGCCAGTTTTCTCCCTTGGAGGGAGGAGCCTGGCCCCTGGGACTGCTGTGGACTGCTGTGATGGGGGAGGGCCGGGGGGCCCTTGCCCCTCCTCCTTCAGCACCTCCCACCCACCAGTAGCCACATCCTTGGGTCTCTGTTGCTGCCCTGCATCCTTTCCCAGGTTGGGTGTGCCTGTGTTCGACGGGCACTAGCCCCTCTTGGACTCTCTCCTCCCTAGCTTCTTGGACCTCTTTCTTTCCTGAAGTTGGGTGTGGCTCCTCCCTGTATTTGGGTTTATCTGTCTGTTCTCCATCAAGCCCCTCTTCCCTCTTTACTGTCAGCCTGTTAGTTTTTTTTTTTTCACATTGAGCTTTTCTGGAGAGAGTGTTTTATTAGACATACTTTGGCTCAGAAAGGATCAGGCTTAGGGAGAATTGCTTGTGAGTGACGAAGCGAGAGAACATACCGTGTGTGTGTGCGCGCGCGCGTGTGTGTGTGTGTGATGGAGATGAGGGAAAACTGATAAATATTTTAGGATCCAGAAGAAACCAGGAGAATTTGGACTGTGTGTGGAGGCTGGGACATAGCTCCTACCTCTCTGCTTTATTTTGGGGAAACTCCCTCTCATTTTGTCTTGCTTGTCATCTCTGGGCTATGTCCTCTCTGCAGCTGCCTCTCCCTGGTTTAAAGGGTCCTTGAGAAGAGATGCCAGGTGGGCTGCCTTCTTTGGAGTGGGACTTGGGATGGGCCTCAGGCTGGCTGCTCAGTGCTGAGCCCAGGGGCTGACTGGAGCTGGGGTGGGCCCCTGGAGCCATCGTCATTGCTTGGGAAGGTGTGAAGTGGCTGCCTCCTTGCCATGCAGTAAGAACAAGAAAGTGCTAAGTGCAAATGAGCAGCTGGCACAGTGGGAACCCATGTCAAAGCTGACCCCCACCTCCTGGCATTCCCCCCTGCCCCAGTCCATGGACCCTAGCAACTCAGAGCACAACTTCACTGAAGAGGTGCCTGGCCTCTTCCTCCTGCCTAGGACCTAGGGCCAAAACCCTGGAAAGGTGCCACCTCTGTGGCCCATTCTACCCTCCTCCAAGTAGCCTGGCTCCTGGGAGTAACTTTCCCCTCTTCCCCCAGGCTACTGTAGTTTCCCTTCTCATCTCCTCATAGGTCTGTGCTGCAGACACTTGTGTGCATGCACATACACACACATGTGCACACACATATACACACGTTGCTTCTCTGCCTGCTCATGGCGTCTGCTGTTCACCCATTCCCCTTGGTCCAGCATCAGCCTTTGTGCTACTGGATGCTGGGAGGCAGGCTCATCCTGCCAGGTGCCCCTCAGGTTGTAGGGGAGGTGTCCACAGCTGGGCACTCTCCAAGCTTTCCCTGAGGGGTTGGGATGCTAACTTAGCCTGAAGCCAGGTTGGGGTTGGGGGGGAACTGGGAAACCTGCTGGGGCCTCAGGCAGGTGAGTGCAACACTCACTCTGCTCCAAAAATACTCTGTGATCTTAGCTCTTTCTCTAGAAAACAGTGATGTCACCAGGAGCCAATCAGCTTGTGGAAGGGCTTGCCTCCTCCTCCTTCCGCAACTTGCAGGGGAGGGGGAGGGGGAGAGCGAGACACAGATGACATACAGACAGACACGAGGAGACATAGACACAGAAGCACACACATGCAGAGACAGCCCCTGCACATAGAGAAACAGGCAGAAATTCTCCCCTTGCATGAGCCGACAGAAATCCATGGACTCTGTTCCCAAGTGAGTGCGCGCGCGTGCGCACACACACACACACACACACACACACACACACACACAGTGGGGGAGACAAATAGGAAAAGAGACAGGCAGGTAGACAGAGTCACCCACATAGAGTGGAAGCTAGTGAGAAAGATACAGAGACACAGAGTAGGAGCCAGAGAGAGACAGAGACAGAGACACAGAGGAGACAGAGACAGACACACAGAATGATAGAGACAGACACAGAGAAAGAGCCAGAGAGACAGAGCTAGAGTAGGCACCAGAGAGACAGAGAAAGGCAGAGACATAGAGACACAGAGTAGGAGCCAGAGAGACAGAGAAGTGAATGAAGAGACAGAGACAGGGACAGAGACAGAGAGACACAGAAAAGGAGTCGGGGTGGGGGGCGGGCGGAGAGGGAGAGAAGGAGCCAGAGAGAAACAGACATGTAGTAAGACGCAGAGACATGAAGGAAGACAGAGACAGGCAGGAGCAGACAAGGGTCAGAGATGCAGAGAGTCAGGCCAAGGCCAAGCTCTGTCCTAGGTGCTGCCCTGGAGAGTCAAGTGCCCAGCCTGGGACAGGGAGGAGGTGGGGCTGGGTACAACAGTGGTCAGTGTAGGAGTGGTGTGTAGTGCCAGGGAAGGCAGAGGGTGAGGCTTCCCCTCAGCTATGCCTTTTTCTAAGACATAGCTGGACAAGGTGACCTGTGGCCTCCCTGGCCCTGCCTGGCCTCAGAGCCCTGGCAGAGGAGGAGTGTGGGTTGGAGTGGGACTGTATGCCCTGTTTGAGTTCCAGCAGTGGGTGCCATCCTCCAGCTTGCTGGTGGCATGGGGGAGGGCCTCTCCCACCTGCCTCCTTCCTTGCACCCTCTCCTGCCAGCCAGGGAGGGTGTGTCCTATTTAGCTGTCTGGTTGTCCTCTGCCCAAGGTAGGGATAGCCCTGAGGTCCCCCTCCTCTGTTCCCAGCATCCTGCTTTCCTACTGGTGATGTCTGGGGCATCTCACAGTCTGGTAGCTTTGGGGCTTGGAACCAGGAGGCTGCAGGCCCCTCCCTCCCTCTTCTGCAGCAGGGCTGGTGCAGCGCAGTTGTGGGAGGAGGGGCAGGAGAGGCCAACTCAGGCCTGTGGGGCTTTCCCTCTGGTGTTGCCATGAGCAGCCTCGCTTAGCTTGTTAGGGATTTCCCTGCTCCTGCATGGAGTACCCTTGTTTTGTGCCACGCACATCAGGCTGAGCAGGGGAGGGGAGGTGGAGGGCTGGCTCTGTCATCTCCCACCGAGCTCTAGGGGGAATCGTCCTGGTGCAGGAAGAATGCTCTGTGTTCACAGGCAGACACAGCTAGCAGGGTTGGTCTGCCAGGGCGGGTTGAGGCACCCCACTGCTGTGTCCACAACTCCTTATAATTCTAGGTGGGGCATGCCAGAGGGGACAGGGTGTGGTTGTACCTGCTGCTCTGTGGGGCTGGAAGGGAAGTGGTCTGGCTTGTAGAACTGAAGAGGACTGTGTTCCTCTCCTTTCTCCTCCCTGTCTTTCCCCTCAGGTTGAGGATGCTTGGGGCCCCTAGGGCAGAGGGAGGTGTGAGTAGGGAAGGGAGGAGGGGTGGAGGGCAGTAGGAGGACAAGGGCACACAGGACAGCCGTGAATAGGGAGTGGGGACAACCCAGTGACATGGACGTGGGGCTGCTGGGGTGAGATCTCTTGTCACCTCCTTTCTGTGTCCAATTTGGCTGTCCCTGTTAGGCGCCCACGGCCTGCGAGAGGAGCCTGAATTTGTGACCGCGCGAGCTGGCGAGGGTGTGGTCCTGCGATGCGACGTGATCCACCCGGTGACGGGACAGCCCCCGCCCTATGTCGTAGAGTGGTTCAAGTTTGGGGTCCCCATCCCTATCTTCATCAAGTTTGGCTACTACCCTCCCCACGTGGACCCTGAGTATGCAGGTAAGGTCTGGCGCTTGGTTTCCCCGCCTGGCTTCGGCCTGAGGCTTCCACCCAGGCTCCCAGTGGTCACTGGAGGTCACTGCTCCTCTGTCTTTATCTCTATTGCTTCTTATCTTTTCCTGACTGCTCTGTTATCTCTGTTTCTCACAGTCTGTGCCTTTTTCCTCCCATCCTTTGTACTCCGATAGGTTTTAATTAAGTGGTGGAGGAGAGGGAATAGGAGGCGATGCAGACATAAAGCCCTTCTCCACAGCACGACCTGGGATGCGGAGAAGGGCTGTGGAGTTGCGGGAAGGCTGGAGAGGCCCGTGGGAGAGAGCAAGGACGGAGCAGGAGAGCAGTTCCTATCCAGGGAAGCTGAGTCAGATGGCCCCACCACCCTGTGCCAGGTGTGGCCGCTGGTGGCAGCTGTAGTATTTGCTGTCTGGCTCTGAAGTATTTGCTGCCCTCTTGGCTCTGAAGTCAGGGCACCCCCATCCCTGAGTGTGCAGATGTGTCTCTGGTGCTCCACCGTCTGTGTGGCCAGCAGGTGCCTGATTCCTGCTACCTCTGCCATGCTGCCCTCCACTTCTCCTGGCTCCATTTGTGTCCTGGTCAGTAGTTACTCCCACCAGCAGTGGCCTCCTTGTGACTCACTCCCACCTCCTGTCCCCCAGCCTGTGGGGAAGAGGGTGTGGGGTGCATGTGTGAGTTGTGAGTGTGTGTGTGTGTTGAAAGGAAGGGAGGAAACAGGCAGGACGCAGTGCCGTTACTTTCATCTTTTCTGGTGGCGTCTGAGGTCTGCACTGCCTTCCTCAGAATGCTTATGTCTCTGTCTCTCTCTCTCTCTCTCCTGTGTCCATGTCTCTTGCTCTCTTTTTGCCAGGATTGGTTTCGATAGTCTAGTTTTCAGGCAGATTTCCAGTTTAAAGACAAGGAGGAAAGCAGAGGAGGGTGGTCTTAGCTTTGGCTGAAGGGTGGGTGAGGTGGGGCCTGGTCCCTGGTGGCTTTGCCAGCTGGCCTGGAGGAAGAGGCTCCTGCTGCAACTCTGACCTCATTGCAGCAAGTGAGGAGTGAGACCATGATGGCATCCTACTGGGGGTGAGGATGGAATTCAGGAAGGGTGGCTCAGGGTCTTTGCTCTGCCTGCCCATCCTTTCCTCATTTTTGGTTTTATGGGCCCTGCTGCCCCAGCTCCTGGCATCACTGGGCTTTGGTTGGATCTGCAGTGGCTCTGAAACTGGCAACTGTACTGGGAGGGGATGCTAGCATCCAGTCCCAGCCTGTCTTCTCTCCCTGTAGGGAGAGAAGCTGGGTCAGGCTGCCCTGGCACCCAGCTGGGATGGGGATATTGCTCAATCTGGATGGAGTGATGGAGTGCTCCAGGGCTGCCAGAGATCCCTCACCTGTCCTCTGCTTGCATTCCCCCTCCCCTTCCCTCCCACTCTGTCTCTCCCCTGTCTCTTACTCCTCTTTTTCTCTTTCTTTCTCTCCCCTTCTCTCTTTTTTCCCTCCTCTCTCCTTCTCTCTTCTTTCCTCTCTCTCTCCCTTCTTCCCTCCTCATTTCCTTCTCTCTCCTTCCTTCTCTTTCTTCCTTCCCTCTACCCCTTCTCTTCCCCCTCCTTCCTTCTCCCCTTTCACCCATTCCCTCTTCCCTCCCTCCCCCCTCTCTCCCTCTCCCTCCTCTCTCCCTTCTTCCCCTCTCTCTCCCTTACCCCTCACCCCTCTTTCCTCTCTTTCTTCCCCTTTCTATCCTTTCCTCCCTCCTCTCTCCCTCTCTCTTCTTTCTTCCCTCCCTCTCTCCTCTCTCCCTTTCTCCTCTCCTTTTTCTTCCCTTCCTCTCTCCTTCCTTCCCTCTTTTAAAGCTTGTTCCAGGAGAACTTTCAAAGAATGGGAGTGTTCTGAGGCACTGAGGCTTCTCTCAGTGCCAAACTGAGTTGTTGTTGCAGGCTGGGGCAGGGCCTGCTGGGTGGGAGGGTAGCTCCGTGACCAAGGCATTGGGCCTTTTCCTTTGCTGCCTGCTGCCAGAGGTGGGTGCCAGCTGTTATTGTGGGGCCTTGCTATGCAAAATGGTGTGAAGGTTATGATGGGTCCCCTGCCTTTGGCTGGGGTGAGGTGAGGTGGAGAGCTGCTTGCCTGATGGCCCCTGGGTCTTTTGTCTGCTCTCCTCCCCCAGGCCGGGCCAGTCTTCATGATAAAGCATCCCTGCGGCTGGAGCAGGTTCGCTCTGAGGACCAGGGCTGGTACGAGTGCAAAGTGCTCATGTTGGACCAGCAGTATGACACCTTTCACAACGGCAGCTGGGTCCACCTCACCATCAATGGTGCGTATGACCTCCTTCCTGGGGGTCGGCGGGGGAACAGCCTCCAAGAGCCTGCTCTTGGGAGGCCTCCTCCCAACTATACCCCATCCTTTCCTGCATTCCTTGCTGCAAAGAGGAGCCTACTCAAGCCTCGGTCCCCCAAGAGACCAACTGACTCTTTATCCTCCTCAGTTGCCCTCCTCAAGCTGCCCCACTCTGGTCGGGAACATGAGAGCAGCAGCTCCTTGTATGCATGGGAAGTAGTTTCCTGATGACAGGAGGGCTGAGGGTTTGCAGAGGCAAAATCAGTTACTGCTGGGTTGTTTCCAGCCTTGGGACCACCCTGCTAGCCCAGGAAATGCCTTCCCACTCTCCCATAGAATTTCTGGGGTCCTCCTAGTCTTTCTTTTCAGGTTGACATTTTAGTTCCTTGTCAGATGTGTTCATTTGAGTAATGTGTCCTGAGGGTGCATTGTATGCCCATCCCTGCCCCAGATGATGGTGGCCAGTGGTGAGCAACTCCAGACACGGTCCCTGCTCAGATGGGGTTCACCAGCGAATACAATGAAAGAATCCTAGGAAGAGTAATGGCTTTAATGGCTATCAGTTATTTTTAGCTCAGGTGACATGAGTTGTGCTATGTGTAGATGCTTTTTAACTGCCTGGGTAAGGGCAGAAAAGCTGGGGCAAGTTTACCTTGTGCCTGGGGTTGGCCTGGGCTGAAGGCCTGGGTCTGTGGCTGTGACAGCACCTGGGGCTGGGCCCTTAGGTTCTCCCTGGAGGGAGAGTTTCCCCTTTGTGTCCCTGAGGGTCCTTGCTTGGGAGGAGATATGCCAGTGGTGCCAGCAGGCTGGAGCCGTGAGGAAAAGATGAAAGAGATGAAGGAGATGAAGGAGAATCAGTACCCATCATGGGAGGAAAGTAGCATTTCTTGTTTTGTTTCATTTTTTGAATGATTTGGTTCTTCTTTATTCAATTGATGACAAAAATTTATTCAACCGCCACTGTGTGTGGACACTGTGCTAGTCACTCAGTGTAGGTGCTCGGCGTAGGTGCTCGGATGTACAACAAGCAGCTCAGGTCCTCATGGTTTTGATGTCTGAGACTGCAGGCACTGTGATTGGAAGAAAGAAGTTGATGTTGCTTCTAGCTTGGAAGCTTCTCTTAGTATTGATCTGCCCTGAAGGATGGCTCTGTCTGCCCTGCCTCGTGGGGCTGGGCCAGACCTGAGTTCCTTCTGGGTCTGAGAATCTGTCCAGGGTCCTGGAAAAATGGAGTATTTTGTATTTTAGCAAGAGCACTGGACTTTGAGAAAAGAAACCTTAAAGCTGGCCCTGTGTCAGTGTTTGCCCAGGCTGCCCGGCTCGGCCTTTTCTGCGAGACGCAACTGGTTCCTGTCAATCAGTCCCAAAAGACCAATTGAAGCACATTTTATATCTTGGTGAGTAGCTCCAAAGCTATCACCCAGCAAGGTTTGGAGTTACCCCCATTGGTGCCTGCTATGGTGTGAGCAGAGAATAAAAACTCATCTTTGAAGTAACCCAAGCAAAGTGTAATCAGAAGGGTCAGCCTGCCACTGAACCCCGCCCCGATGAGCACCAGGCTGAGACCCTGTGGCCTCCTCCTCTCTTCTGTGCCCTTACATGACTGGATCACCTCAAGGTGCTGCCTGCTTCCTTCATGCTGTCCTGCTTGGTCATGTCTATTCAGGAATCTGAGACACCAGGCATCCTGTGGACACGGAAAAGTAAAATTTCATTTGGAATTGTATGGTCATAGCATCTCTGTCTTAGTTTGCTTGAGTGAGAGTTGATTCTTTGGGAATTCCTCATTGCTTGGAGTAGCATAAGTGCGTAACAAGAGCCTGAAAAGATTTGGCTTATTTTGTGAACCTGCTGCGTGTCAGCTGTGTGATCCTGGGCAAGGTAAGTTACCTGCCTGAGCTTCAGTTTCTTCAGTCACAGAAAACAGAGCCTATTTGCAGGGTTGTTGTGAGGATTAAATAAGACGCTGTGTGAGAAAGTATCTTGCACAGTGTCTGGAACATTAATTACATGTGGGTAATTATGTGTGAGATGCTGGCCATTCTCCCTCTCAGGAGAGAAAAAAATAAAGTCAGATGAAAACCTAGTAGCAGGGATGTCAGGCTGGGAGGTGCAGAGGACTTTGGTAATATAAAAGTCCTTGTGAAACCACCAATAATTATCCATTCAAATCATAATTTTGGAGGTCCACTCTGGCAGGCTCTAGGAATACAGTAGGAGGTATGACCCAGTCCTGGCTCTTAAGGAGACTTCAAGAAGCTGTCAAGTCCAGAGAGGACTGCCATATGGCTTTGAGAGCAAAAGGGAGGGAGGATTTCTCTGAAGAAATGGCCTCTGTTAAGAGACCTGGCCAGGGAGGGCAGTTAGCCAGGTGCCAGTGGGTGATGGGGAAGGGTACTCCAGGTAGAGGGAATGACATGCCCAGAAGCCCAGAGGGAGGAAGGCGGCGCATTCAAGGAGCGCAGGGAGGTCGTTCATATGCTGGGCAGAAGAACTGAGGATGGCACACCATCTGCCAGGCTTGAGGACCAGGACTGGTGACAACATTCTTGCCAGAATTGTGGCGCCTACCTTCAAGTGTGCAGAACAGAGCGCACGTCTCCAAGGTGAAAGGAGATCTCTCTTCTCTTCCCCTATTCTCTCTTCTCAAGTTCTGAGGTTCTTTCCAGCATAAATATTTCCATTATTGTAGGAAGGAATCCAAGCACCAGCACTCTGTTGCTTCCAAACTAGAATGTTTAATGTCAAGCATTTTCTGACAAGGATCACCTTTGGAAAATGAAAGGCCAGTGAAAATTAGAATTACAAATTGTCTCATTCTCCTTTTGTGTTTTCTTTGAAGACCAGTTGGGTGGAAACAGACCAAATTATTCCTTTATCACATATAAAATACCTGGAAAGCCCAAGCCAAGCCTTGCTTTAGGTTGGTGAATTACATGGAAGAGAGACCAGCCTATTTCTAACCTGCACTATTAATTATAGGGCACTTGTAAGAAAGAATTAAGCTTGGAAATGCAGCTGGCAAGCTAACATCTAATTCAGTAAATAATTGAGAGTCAAACCATTATTTTCCTGAAAACTCGAAATTGTTCAAAGTACTTTCCTGATTAGCACCTAAATAATAAAGTAATTATATAATTAGCAAGTAATTTGTCACTTCAGAATGTAAATTTAATTTACTATCTTTTCTTTTAAACTTGACACCAGAGGTAATAGAGGCAGTGACTGTGCTGGGCTTCAAGGGGGCAGACAAGGCAGGAGGGGCTCTGTCAGGGATGCACACGGGCTCCCGCGGAAAGTTAGGATCCCAGGACCCCTTTACAAGGCCTTGGAATGCCTTTCTTCCATTTCTTTTAGTGTGTCCTGAGACATTGGATGAGAACTGATTTTTTTGAGACCGCGTGTTGTGTGTGTTTTATGTGCTTAATTCACCCGCAAGTCACTCTCCAGATGTTGCTGTATTAGGGACGGGCCTTGGAGATTCTAGATGAAAGTGGTCTTGCTCCTAAGAAGTTGGATGTGTTGCATTCATATTGGTCTGTAGGTATGTGAATGTGCATACACTTGCATTCACTTATTTATTGCATTCACATGCTTGTCTGAGCACTCTGCTCCTTCCAGGAACTATGCTCAAAACTGGACACACAGTGTGATTTCACAAAAGGGGTCTGTTCTCACGGAGTCGCCATTCTAATAAAGGGGATAGATAGGAAGGAGGTGAACAAATATTTGTAGACAGAAAAGAGAGAGAGAATTCAGTTTGTGATATGTGCTTTAAAGAAAATAAAACTGCCCAAGGGAATGGAAAATGCTGGATGTGCCATCTTAGATAGGATGGGCGAACCAGGTAAGGCAGCATTTTAGCCAAGACTCACGTGAACCAAGGAGTGCGGTCCAGGCATAGAGTTCCAGGCAGGGAGAACAGCGAGGGCAAAAAACATGAGGTTGAAGTTGTTGGCATGTTCACAAAGAAGCCAGTATGATGGTTAGAGCGCAATGAAAGGGAGATGAGGTTGGTGCGGAGGCAGGACCAAATCCTAAAGCACTTTGACTAGTTCTTGGAGTAAGGCTGTGCAGGGAGGGGAGTCTCCCTCAAGGTTTCTCACTAATACCTCAGAGGCCCCTGGGGAGATGATAGTGATGATGGTGATAATGGCAGGCTAACAAACATTTTACAAGATCCTTTTCACAAATGTTGACTACTTATTCATTCTTCACATCATTTCTGGAGGGTAGGAGATTTAGGTAAGGCCCAGAGAGGCCAAGTAACTTGCCCAAGGCTACAACAAGTGGTAAGCTGGCACTTGAACTTGGGTTCTGAGCTCTAGGCGCCTTGAGATGAGTTCAGAGCAGCCTGTGCCATCCTGCTGCAGTGGGCCTCAGGGCTGGAGATCAGAAATGGAAGCCTTCTTGCCATTTCAGAAGACTGCGAAACTGTTAGTCCAAGGGGTTAAGATTGACCAGATTGCTTCTACAGGCAGCTCAGGCAAATGAGACTGAGTCTCTTATAAGCCGATTATCTAAACAGGATGGAGTTTTAATCAAATCTCCATTGCAGGGGAAGATAACCTGGCATAATCAGAGAAGAATTAAGAAGGGAGTGGCCGTGGAGTGGGCCATCCACCTTCATCCAGGAAGCCAGAGAGGGAGGAAGGTGGATAATCCTTTCAGCAGAATCTGGGGAAAGGAAGACTCTGGCTGTAGCCTGTGATCTGTGTTGGGCCTAGATGGGGCCCAGATGTGCATATCCTGGGACTGTGGGAGCCTAGCTGAGGGGTTCAGGAAGTAGGGGCTCCTGTGTATCATGGACAATCCTGAGGGAAAGACAGGATGACAGAACAGTTTGGGGAGGTGAAGGCAAGAGAGTGTTCTGTGTGGCCTTGGAGAGCAGTTTCGCTTATGCTATGTCCAGCAGCTTCTTTGGAGGGGAAGCTACAGATACATGAGTTTACTAAGACTGAGCTAAGTATAGTGTAGGCAGTGTGGAGAATTTGGACCCAGCCTGGCTGAGTTTGGATGCGGGTCTTGCCCACCCTGCAATGTTGGTGGGCAGAGGATTTTGTCCATCTCCACCTTTGTTCCTTCATCCTTGCATCTCACGGAGCTGCAGGGAGGGTTTTGCGTGGGGTGGGCAGTGTCCAGCATGGCAACTTGCTGATTCCATTCCTCCCCTTCATGGTCTTTCTGCAGCCCCTCCCACCTTTACAGAAACACCCCCCCAGTACATCGAGGCCAAGGAGGGTGGCAGTATTACCATGACCTGCACAGCTTTTGGGAACCCCAAGCCCATTGTTACCTGGCTCAAGGAGGGGACGCTCCTCGGTGCTAGTGGAAAGTACCAGGTAAGTGTGGCTCTAGTTTGGGGCACTCTGTCACTCCCCTATGCCCGCATAGTGGCCTCCTACCGTACCCGACACTGACGTTGCGCGTCAGCACAGTGCAGACAGGAATGCCGACATCCAGCTTGCCTGTGTCCTGTAGGTGTCCTTGGAGGGAGGTGAGCAAGGAGGCTCCTACCCTCTGCATCCCCAGGTGTTTGTGTCCTGAGGCCCTCTCCACTCAGCGTCTCTGACTGCATCTCTCCGCCTGAGAGTCGAGTCGGTGGGGCCGAGGGCGGGTGCTGAGCTCTGTCCATCCTCGGCCCCCAGGTGAGTGATGGTAGCCTGACAGTGACATCGGTCAGTCGAGAAGACAGAGGCGCCTACACCTGTCGAGCGTACAGCATCCAGGGCGAGGCTGTCCACACGACCCACCTGCTTGTCCAAGGTAGGAGTGATTCCTCACCTCTTCACCTGTGGGCCCTCATAGGGGAGCCCAGCCTGGCTGAGTTCAGGGATGTTTTCCCAGGGCATGATTGGCATGGTTGGCATGGCTGTGGTCGTGGAGTTGCAGTAGTGTGAGGGACTATGCAGGGCTCCCGTGTGTTACCTATCTCACCTGCTAGAGCTTCCTCACTGGCCTGCCTGGGAAAGGGCCAGGCCCAGAGGCTGTGGCCAGGCACTGCATGGCATGGCAGGGAGGCCCTGTGCTGCGTGGATTTTTGGTTTCTTCCTCTGTCCAGATAGCACCCTGCCATGCCTCCGTCTCTCCAGGAGACCTCCCTCAGGCCATCCATCCATTAGTGATGGCATCAATAAATAAAGAGAAATCCAATCCAAGCCCCAGACATTTAAGTAACACAACGGGCATTTGGCAGAGCTGGACTCTGTACAGTCAGCACTGGGAGATGTCAGACTGCCCTGCCTGGAGCCCCAGAGTCTCCAAGGAGGGGCTGGACACTGCCGATGATGGGGCAGCATCCAGGTGAAGGGGTCTCTGCCCTGTGCTAAGGCTGCCCTCTGCCTCCCCACCCTGCCTGCTACAGGAACAGGGGAAGGGTTGGTGGCCACTGCATGTCTTCCTGCCTCCTGTTTCAAGTGCTGAGTGGCAACCAGGCCAGATGGACCCTTGAAGCCTGGGGAAAGCTGGTCCCACTCTCAGGAGAGAGCCAGGCCAGCAGCTGCCGCCTCTGCCTGAGCAGCTAGCACCAAGACTGTTGGCATCCCACCCCTGCTTACTCCCCTGTCTCTGCACTCCCAGATGCCTTCTTAACTTCGGGCTGAGAAGCAGTATAGGGCTCTGACTTTTCCTGAGACAAGACAATTCCTTGCTCTAGGTTGAACAAGAATGGCCTTTCTCCCTCCTGCATGTCTCCAGCTGGGGCTTTGCTGGGAGAGGCCGGGCAGGAAGCGGGTGTGTACAATGGCTGGTTGGGAGAGCCCTGGATGTGGGGAAGGTGTGGTGGAGAGGGTGCCTGAGCACTGATGGCATCTGCAGTGTGTCAATGACAACGCCCTGGGTTGTATGTTCCTGGCACCCCTTTGGGCTCAGGGTACCACTTAGAGGTGCTCAACTTCCCGGATGGCCTAGTACTGCTGCCCTCCCTGGCCAGGCGAGGTGATGTTTGTTCCACCCTTCCCCAGGGCCTCCTTTCATCGTTTCCCCTCCCGAGAACATCACCGTCAACATATCCCAGGATGCTCTGCTCACCTGCCGTGCAGAGGCGTATCCCGGCAACCTCACCTACACCTGGTACTGGCAGGATGAGAACGTCTACTTTCAGAAGTGAGCACCCTGCTCTGACCTTCTCACAGGGGCTGCCCTGTCTCCCGGGGCAAGGCTCTGGGCAGGAACTGCATGTGTGGGCTTTGTGACCAAAGCAGTGTTTGGTGTGGGTGCTCCCATGCTAAGACTAGAGTCTCTGTGCAGTGGGACACTGCAAGAGGGACCCTGGGAATGCTGGGGTGCAGGGGCTTTTTGTCACATCTAGGGGAGGGGTAGGCAATTTTTACCACATTACTGTGGTGTC
Source organism: Carlito syrichta (assembly GCF_000164805.1). Lineage (NCBI taxonomy): Eukaryota > Metazoa > Chordata > Mammalia > Primates > Tarsiidae > Carlito > Carlito syrichta. The sequence goes on along the minus strand of NW_007258123.1, from coordinate 267,441 downwards.
TGCAGCAAGGTCCTTCTCCTACCTGCTGACACCCCTGCCCTCCCATCTTCTTGCTGGCTTTGCAGTGACCTGAAGCTGAGGGTGCGGATCCTGATTGATGGGACCCTGATCATCTTCCGGGTGAAACCAGAGGATGCGGGGAAGTACACCTGTGTCCCTAGCAACAGTCTGGGGCGCTCCCCCTCTGCCTCGGCATACCTGACGGTGCAGTGTGAGTAGGGGTATGAGAAAGCTGGTTGGTGGGGTTCCAGAAGGTTCCGGTTACATTAACTGGACTGCAGGCTGGGGGGCAGCAAAGATCAAGTATCATTCAAGGGAACAGGGGTGGGGAAATGAATGAGGGGAAGAAGGGACAGCTTTGAGAGGAAGTCAAGGCCTGGGAGGGTCATAGGGTGACCTGTCACTTGCTGGGCATCTTCTGTGGCCAGGCCTCCTTGTGTGTCGGCCAGTTCATCTCATCAGCTAAGCTCAGATTGGGTTCAGGTAAAGCAGACCCTTTGAGCAGCTGTCTCCCTGAAAAGTTGTCCTTGGGCCCAATGCTGGCTAGCCCCTGTGTACCTTGAAGGGGTTGCTCTCTGGTGCTGTTCCTTGGGCCTCTGAGGGCTTGTAGCCCAGAGCCTGTGCAGGGTTGAGTTTCCCACCAGCCACACCTCCTGCTGTGGCATGCTGGGCCAGGGCAAGAGGGCCCTCTTCTGGAGTGACTCGATCCAGCTCCCACACTCACTCCCTCTCACTTCCTTGGCCTCTTCTCTAGGGTTGCTGAGACCCAGATGAATGAACTGTTCCTCACCCAAGAACAATCGAGGGCTTTTGTGTTGGCACGATCATTCAGTTTGCTAATCTTTAATATTGAGCACAGTTGGTTGCTTTCCCGCCCCTGGCAAGCTGAGCATTGTGTGTGTGTGTGTGTGTGTGTGTGTGTGTGTGTGTGTGTGTGTGTGTGTGTGTAGGGGGCGGGGGAGAGACAGAGACAGAAACAGAGACAGACAGACAGCAAGAGAGAGACAGAGAAGGATGAGTAATGGGGATTAATGTCTTCCTTTTGATTTGTGGATGGCCCCGTCACTCAGGCAACAAGGGCCCCCTGTTGCTGCTGTAGGTGGCAGACTCCGTCATTTGTGAGCTGGTGTGGGAGGATTGCTCACACTCAGGGACAGGGAGTGGCAGAGGTGAGAAGTAGAACAGTCTGGAGACACAGCCCGGGGTCAGCATGCAAGCTGAGGACGAGCAGAGGAGCAACTGGTGGCCCCTGGTGACCCTGGAGGCAGAGATTGTCTGACTACTGCCCAGAGCTGGGTATGGGTGTGTCCACCATTGCGTGGTCACATTGACGGAGCTGGGCTGGGCCTGTTGAGCCCCGTCCAGCCCCAGCCTCACGTTTTCATCGTTTTCTCATCACCATGGAGTGCATCACACCTCTGCTTCCACTGTCAACCACTGACAGGGACCTATAGCATGCTCCAAGCCTTCACACTGTCATGAGGCCCAGGACCTCAGGTGTAGCCCACTGAGCTGCAAAGGGAAAAAGCAAGTCACAGAGTCATTCGTAAGTGACTTAGGATGTGCTAAGCTGTGCTGGAGCCGGAGAGAACTGCAGGGAGGAGAGAGTCCTCTACCCCAGAGGAGTATCCGTCTCTCAGGGCTGGGCACAGGCTGTGCCACCTGGGCAAGAAAGTGGCTGAGGTGGTACAGAAGGAGCCACCAAAGGTGGCCTTCAGAATGAGGCCCTGTTCTTGGGGCCATGGCCACTGTCTGTTGGGAGACATGCTTGGGTTTCCCTCATCTCTCCCTGATGCCAGCGCCACCACCCACTCCCCCTTGTCCTTTTTTGCCTCCTCCCTGCCTTCAAGAAAATCCAGGGGGTTGAGATTTACAGGTGGGTGAGACAAGGATCTTTGTTTCTGCTAAAAAGCAATGTTCAGAGTTTTCCCATTCATAAACCCTTCGAAAACCTTGGAGGGAAAAAAAAACAACTCTACCATACAAAAGTAGGAAGCTCTGTCTAAATATATAACTCGGCCTGGTATTTATGTAACGTTGTTCTCTGAAGAGCTCAGAACGCTTAAAAGACACCCACTCATTCATCCTTGTTGCTTCCCTGTTCTGGATGCTTCTCCGTACCCTCAGGGGAAATCACAGAGAACCAGAGGAGGTGCCTCAGCCCACATCATAGGAGGTGCCGGCCTCTTGTTGCTCCCTGAGAGCCTTTCACCTATTCTGTGGTCAGAGTTGATTCTGCATTTCTTTCATTTTTAAAGACAGAGTCTCACTCTCACCCAGGTTGGGGTGCAGTGGCACAATCATAGCTCACCACAGCCTCAAACTCTTGGGCTCAAGCAGTCCTCCCATTTCAGCCTCCCAAGTAGTTGGGACTACAGATGCATGCCACCAAGCCCGGCTAATTTTTAAAAGTTATTTTTTGTAGAGTTGGGGGTCTCACTGTGTTGCCCAGGCTGGTCTCAAACTCCTAGCCTTAAGCTATCCTCCTGCCTTGGCCTCCCAAAGTGTTGGGATTACAGGCGTGAGCCACTGCACCTGTCCTAATTCTGTGTTTCAACTGCAGAATAAGATGGGGAAACTGAGGCCTAGGAAGGCTGGACAACTAGCAGAATGGAGAGAAGAAGAAAATACCTCGCCACTGCTGTGGCTCCACGTATGCATAAAACTTATGCATAGAACTGACATTATTCTTTTGGCTTAGGATGTAAAGTAGAGGTTGAACTGCTTGCTGCCCAAGAGAGACTTTGAGATAAGGCTTGTTTGGGGTAGGGTGTGGGCCAATGTTGGCTTTGAGGCTCGAGGTCTAGGAACTGAGGGCAGTGGACATCGAGAACCCTCCCCTGATGGGTAAAGTTCATATGGGAGCGTTTGAGGAACATGCAGGTAGGGTGGGCTAGGCTTGGGCCTCCAGGTATTTGGAACAGAAGTTCCAAGTGTCTGGGCTCGTGTGCGGGCTGTCTCCATCTGGCTTCCTCACTTGGCTTCTTTGTGTCCGTCTTCTCTCCCACCTGCACTGTCCTCTACAGACCCAGCCCGTGTCCTCAACATGCCCCCTGTAATTTATGTGCCCGTGGGAATCCATGGCTATATCCGCTGCCCTGTGGACGCAGAGCCACCGGCCACCGTGGTCAAGTGGAACAAGGACGGCCGCCCCCTGCAGGTCGAGAAGGTGCTAGAGAGACGCATGGTGGGCTCAGAGCGAGAGGCACCCTCTTGGCACTGAGATGCCACTTCTGGGGTCTGGTTTTCTGCCAGGACTCCTCGCCCTGCCAAAAACTCTGGGAAAACAGAGCTGCTTCTGGAGGGGTCCATGGTCTCCCAGGGAATGTAGACAACGCCCGCCCTGGGTGGGGGCTGGTGATTTGTTCCAAGTTCTGTCTGGCCCAGATGGGATCCAGCCTGGGGCTGGGGGACGGGGTGGAACCTTGGCTCCCTGACTAGTGCTCCCCCTGTCCTCTGTGTCTGGCAGAACCTAGGTTGGACCTTGATGGAGGATGGTTCTATTCGAATTGAGGAGGCCACAGAGGAGGCTCTTGGCACTTATACCTGTGTGCCTTACAACACCCTGGGGACCATGGGCCAGTCTGCTCCCGCGCGGCTTGTCCTGAAGGTGAGGCCCAGGACTGGGAGCCCTCCATGAGCCTGGCACGTGAACCCCGACTCCATGAGTGTGCCTGTGTGCTCCTCTCCAGGATCCCCCGTATTTTACGGTGCTACCAGGTTGGGAGTACAGGCAAGAGGCTGGCCGGGAGCTGCTCATCCCCTGTGCGGCTGCCGGGGACCCCTTCCCCGTCATCACATGGAGAAAGGTACCTGGAGTCTGGAGCTCCTGGGGCCACGGGGGCAGAAGTGAGGCCCTGTGGCTGGTCCTGTTCTGGACCTGCTTAGACCAGGTTGGGCGCCAAGCAGCGAGGGGCCCTTCTGGAGCAGTTGGTGCTCTGGAGGAGGAATGGAGGCAGGAGGTGGGCCGAGGGCTCAGGGGTCGCCCTCTCCTCATCCACTCTTCACCCTGAGGTTTCGGTGGGTTCTTTCCTCACCTCTGTTTCTCTTCCTGCCCCTCTTTCCTGCCTCCTCGTTTGGCCAAGGTAGGGAAGCCCAGTAGAAGCAAGCACAATGCCCTGCCCAGCGGGAGTCTCCAGTTCCGCGCCCTGAGTAAGGAGGACCACGGGGAGTGGGAATGTGTCGCCACCAACGTGGTCACAAGCATCACTGCCAGCACCCACCTCACCGTCATCGGTACGTGGCCAGCAGTGGGGCAGAGAGCAGGCCGGCTAGGGGTGGGTACAGGATGCTGGGGCATTCTCTGGTGACCAGCAGCACTCTGTGGCATCTCCTAAGAAAGTTCAACCCTGAGCCCGAGGTCTAGCACGTGTAGCCCTTGCCCCCGTGGGCTCTGTAAGGGAAAGCCAGCATGGCTCCCAACCTCAGCAACCCACCTGACACAGAAGAACAACTGTGTGGCTAGGAGGAACTGTGGAGATTCTGGGTTTCAGGGCCATGGGAAAGCCAGGGGGGTGGAATAAGGGAGAACGGAGCCTGGCAGCATCTTGGCGGGGGGTGAGGGGGGGCACTGGGCTAACACCTGGGGCCAGGCCCGGCATGAGGAGACTAGGGCAGGAGGAAGTTACTGGGGTTCCCATTTCTGGTGGCTGGAGGAACGTGTGTCCCGACCTCAGCCTGTCCCCTTACAGCCTGTCCTTTGGGTCCTGACAGTTGTAACAGTCTCAGCCAACACTTTTTGAGGCTTTGCCACCAGTTTTAGGCTCTGTGCCAAGTGGGCTGCACACCTCCTCATTCCCAGTCCAGCACGTGGGAGCTGGCGTTCCTCCAGTCTCTGTTCATTGCAACTGAGGCTGGTGCGACCTGAACACCCTCCCCGTGGTTCCATCACTACGAGGTGGTGGTTCTGGGACTCAAGGCCAAGTTGAAGTTCTTAGCTGTTGTGTTGTGCTGCCTCTTATGCTGGCGCTGGGGTGGAATATGGCTTTCTTGTGAGGCTGGAGAACTTTGTGAGAGGGGACACTTTGGCTTTCCTGGGACCTTAGGAGAGATTTCTAAGCTTGCCTAGTGAGCATAGGATTTGAGCCCAGGGTGAGGAGGGTGCTGGGTTCCCATGGGCTCGTCCCTGATGCTCACACGGTCTCCTGCTGGCCGAACTACACTGCAAGTCAGAAGGCTCCCTTCACCAGCCCTGCCCACAGTAGGCACAGGGGAGCTTGCCCCTAGGTGTGTCCCCTCACCCTTGTCTCCTGTGGCATTGCACTTTGCTGCAACATGCTTCGGCCTCTGGGGTCCCCACAGCAGATTCCGGGCACCCAGCAGCGGGGCTTGGTGCCTTTCAGTCTGAGAGGTCTCCACTGGGTCTCCAGGCACCAGCCCCCACGCCCCGGGCAGTGTCCGGGTCCAGGTCTCCATGACAACTGCCAACGTGTCCTGGGAGCCCGGCTATGACGGAGGATACGAGCAGACATTCTCAGTTTGGTACGGACCTCTGTGAGTCACCCCCGCATGCTTTGCTCTCTGCTTCTCCCCGCCCCGCCCCGACTGTGGCAGTCCTGGGTGGGGGAGGGGAGAAGGGCATGTTCCTGGCCCTCCAGACCCACACACAGTGAGGTGGGGCCAGGCGGTGACTAGGTTCTTGTGGGTGACAAGTGAAGTCTGCGAGAGGCTCTTGGCCTGGCTGGGAGTCCCCAGGCCTGCAGACGGGGGCTGCCTGTCTGGGCTGTGGCCTGAATTGTCCAGGACTCTCTGCTGCCCTCTCCTGGCTGACCAGACTGCCCCCGTTTTGTGTCCTGCTTCCTTCTTCCAGGTTCCTCTGTCCTCTGGAGTCCGGAAGAGACTCCAAGTCTTCAGGGGCTTTGTGAAATAACCCAGCCTGGAGAGTAGAGTCTAACTTTTATTCTGTCCCTTCCCTGGTGGTCTCAGAAACCAGTGTGGAGAGGGGATACCCACCTTCCTGGCCTTGGCTTCAGCATCTGTGTCTCTCTCTAGAACCGTGTGTTTCCCTGTTTTTTTATTCTTCTTTTGTTAATTTAGCCAAATGCAGTGGTTTGAGATCTTACAAAGATCTCAAACCTTAGGGTAGGCAGAGATCTCAGAAATGCACAGCCCAGGGTGATGATAGGGGGCACAGGAAAGGAGGACATAAAAGCCCAGCTGACCTCCCTCCCTTCACCCTACTCTCTCCCCACTCTCCTGGGTCACGGGCCTCATGGTTGACACCCTTGAGCAGGAGGATGAGCACCTTCACTCACCTGTGTGTGCTCCCAACCAGGCTCAACCAGAGTCTAGGGAGGACGAAAAACCAGATTCCAGGGGAATCCCTGAAGGGATTCATGGAAACCCCTTCATATACTCCCAACTGCAAGAGAAGTTTGGGAGGACACCTACTGTCTCCCCTAGTGACTGCATATCCCTGGATTTCTGAGTTTGGGATGGGTGAACAGCACCTAGGTGGCAGGAGTTGCAGCCAGAAAACCCTCCCCACGTCTCTTCCTCCTACAGCAGGCACAGGAGGCTCCTGGCACACCTGTCTAGTGGCCCCTGCAGAATAGTGGTGCTGCCAGGTGGCTGCGTGGCCCAGGGAGGGGCATGTGGCATGGCCGCGCTGCCCCTGAGAAGTCTCAGTGACCGGTCTGGGCCTATGCTGAGGGCTGCAGGAGTCTAGCGGGGTCCCATGCCACCTGTGGCACCGCCCCACGCTGCTGCTCATCTGCATTGTGCTGCCCTACCTTGCTCCCTGCTTTGTGCCCTGGGTGGGGGAGGGCAGTGCCAAGGTTGGGGACGTCGTCTCTTTCCTTTGTGACTGCCTCTCACTCTTTGTGTACTGACTCAGACATCTGGTGCTAGCTTCTTTTTGCTATGCTTTCCGCTGCCTCAGCTCACCCTCCTGGCATACACCGTAGTGAGCCTTTAAACCTGGAGGGGAACCCGGTGGGCATCCAACCAGCATGTCAGGAGAAGGTCCTCCCACAGCGCAATGTCTCCCCCCTGTGGTAATCTGGCAGTACTGCACCTGCAGCCAGCCGGCTTCATTGCCTATTGGGCACTGGGGGGCTGCAGAATAAGGGAAAACCCTCACCTCTAGTTTTGTGTTCTCCAGGCACAGCATGACCTTCTTCTTGATTGTGATCTGTAACCTTTAAGGTCTTAGGGATCCTGGCCCCACTGTGGGGAGACCCCATTCATTTTGTGATACACTTGGATATCCTCAGATGACCTGAGTCTGGTTGGACTAAGTGAGCTCTGTGGGTTACTCTGAGTCCCACTTTGGCTGTCCCTGGGGTGTGTGCAGCCAGGGTCACCTGGGTTCCTTCCCTGGCCCTGTCATTGCTGAGCTGCTCATCTTCATTCTCTAGTGTCCTTGCTCTCCCAAGGCAGAGTCCACTTTTAGTGTTGTGACTAGGGTGGGATATCCCATGATGCAACTGGCAACGAATTTAACTGACATCCTGAGTAAGACTTTCACCTAAAGCCCCTTTCAGTAGAGGAGGGACTGGCTGTGGTTGGTGACCCGGCATCCTGAGGGTCAGCACAACCAAAACTGTCACCCACCCTTGGCCGTTCCCTCTTCCTGCCGGTGAACCTGAGGACGCCAGGTCCACTCACCGCCTTCTCCTTGAGCGCACCTTGCCTGTACTCTCTTCTCTCCAGTGTAACCCACCCTACCCCTTGTCCCCCATCCTCTCTCTTTCTTTTGGCCAGGATGAAGCGGGCACAGTTTGGGCCCCATGACTGGCTATCCTTGCCAGTGCCGCCGGGACCCAGTTGGCTGCTGGTGGACACCCTGGAGCCTGAGACAGCATACCAGTTCAGTGTCCTGGCTCAGAACAAGCTGGGAACCAGCGCCTTCAGTGAGGTGGTCACTGTGAACACTTTAGGTGAGGATCCGGGCTGGTGTGTCTCGAGGACATGGGCTGGGCAGAGGTGGAGAGGTTGGTGACCGATGCAGCTCACACTGTGGCCTCTTGTGTGCTAGGCCTCTGCAGTTGGATCTCCCAACAAGATTTGTCAGACCCAGTGCGGGTTTGCCTAGTCCCACATCAGGGCACTGTTGGCCGGACTCTGGTTGCATTTGTAGATGGGAGAAGGATGCTCAGCCTTACATTCTTCCATGCCAGACTTCATATCTGCAATTTCTGCAGAGGCAGGGGTGACTGGAGTCTTTATCCCTGCCAGCTCTTTCTCTGGGCCCAGCCTCATTCCAGGCAGGGCGTGTGGCTGCTGTTCGCTGTGGAGCCTTCTGGGACGTGCCTGTGCTTCCTTCCGGGACCCAGCTGCTCTGTCCTTCTGCCTAGCTGTGGCAGTGTTTGCGGTCCTCTGAGGCAGGGAAGGCTGCCGTGAACAGGCTCTTCCTGGGGGAGTGGGTGGCGCAATGCCAGCTGTTCCCAGAACTGCTCCTGAGCTGTCGCCACAGTGCGCAGTGGGTAGGATGCTACCCCCAGCTCTCGGTGCCTCTGTGGGGCCTCATTTTATCCCCTGGGCCTAGATGGGAATTTAGAGTGGCCAGTGTGCCATGAGAAGAGAGCCCTAACTCCTTGGAGGACACGGAAGATATTTTGATTACATTCAGCTCTTCTTGTTCCCTATATTTCCTGTGTTTTCCCCCGTGAGGTACCCGATTCCCCTTGGGTGTTCCTTTGCATTGCTGTGAAGACAGCACAGAGCCCTGACTCTGAGTCCCTCTCTCTCCTGACATGATGTGTGCACAGGAATGGGAATGTCGCAGCTGCCCTGAGATCCCTGCCCTCCTATGGGTGGGATGCTGTGGCGACCTGGGCGCTCCTGACACCTTCTTCCTCTCCCTCCCTGCCGCAGCATTCCCTATTACAACTCCAGAACCCCTGGTGCTGGTCACCCCACCGAGGTGCCTCATAGCCAACCGGACTCAGCAGGGTGTGCTCCTGTCCTGGCTCCCCCCCGCCAACCACAGCTTTCCCATTGACCGCTACATCATGGAGTTCCGCGTCGGGGAGCGCTGGGAGATGCTGGACGATGCCATCCCAGGCACCGATGGGGACTTCTTTGCCAAGGATCTGTCACAGGTGAGAGCTTTGCTTTTCCTTGCTATTCCTTCCCAAATTCTGGTGGTAATACAACTCCAGAGCCATCCTAAGCTTTGCATGACCAACTTGGGTATTTGAGGTCATGCCATGTACCACACTCCTGGGCTTTCCCAGACCCACTACCAAGGCTTGGACGTCTCAGGTCATGGTCACTGAGGTCCCTAAGATTCAGGGCCAGCTTGGTAGCGCTGGAGACTCGTGTTGTACTGAGGGTTTTCCCAAGCACAGATGCAAGCTGGGCAGGCCTAATCAGCTCCTTGCTGGGCTTCATGGGGGGAGGGTGGGGGGGGGGTGAGAGGTGAGAGAGGAGTGGACAGAAGAAGTCCTGGAAGAACTGTCTTCTAGGTCTGTCCAGGGAAGGCCCCTCCTTTCACAGTCTGGAGTCCCTAGAGGAAGATGCATCTTCTGGGTGCCCAGCTGACCCCTTTAGCTTGTATAGCTAGCTGGAGGGAGGAAGCAGTTGTTTCAAAAGTACAGGCAGCCTCATCCATCTTTCTTTCTTCCTGGACACTTATTAGTGGGGTGCCAAAGTCATCTCCCAGTGGCGCCAGAGAGCCCACTGTGCATATCTCAAGACCTCACATTTGTAGCTTGAAATCAGCCATGGCGGGAGTATTTACTGCACAGCTGGCCCAGTGCTACCAGCTACTTACCATCAGTACTCCAGTGCTTTGGGTGTCTTATTCCTTGGAAGGCCATGTGTAGGATCATAGCTGGTGGGGGCAGGGATCGTCTCAGGTCCCTTGGCTGATTGGGTGTTGTCCCTGGGGCTGTAGGACACCTGGTACGAGTTCCGGGTTCTGGCCGTCATGCAGGATCTGATCAGCGAGCCCAGCAACATCGCCGGTGTCTCCAGCACAGGTACTTTGGGTTGGAAATTCTCTGACAGCAATAGGGACCTAAGCCCTAGAGCCATGTAGGAGGCCCTTTGTGGAATAGCTAATCTAGGAGGAGAGGCCGGACTGGAAACTCAGGAAGTATCTAGTTGCAACTGCATGAGCTGTGCCTTTCTTAAGTCCACAGATCCATGCTTCTGTGATGTGTGGCATTTTACCCAAATCAGGGGCGGGGTTTCTGATACTCCTGTAAGAGAGCTGCAGAAAGAAATTCTTCTCATTGTAGCTAGTCAGAAGTAACTAACCTGACTTTAGTGCTATCTGCTATACCATTTTGGTTTCTTCTCATGCTATGCTCTGTAATAGGAGTGGGGCAGTGAATTGGAGGAAGGAGACAGCAGGTCAGCAAAGACTTATTGAAGGCCTGTTATTGACTTCTTTACAATTATGTGGGTTTTGGTTGGAAAATTGTTGTTTGGTATTGTTTCCCTCCCTCCCTTCCTTCTTTCTAGATGTTTTTCAGGTGAGATAAAGCCAACTCTTTAGTGTTTTCTTCATTTATCTTTCCTACTCTGGGTCCTGGTCTTATTTCTATACATCCTCTCTCCAGCTGTAGTTCCTGAGACATAGCAGGTCCCTTTTTAAGTGAAGGGGCGTCCTTGGCATAACAAGAGGCTCTTGCTTAGTAAGCAAGCAGTGGCGCCATTTTCCCAGGTGCTGTTAACCCAGGGACCCCTGTGGCCAGGGGCAAGGATCTTGGCCCTTGAAGCTGGTGCGGTAGGACTCATAGAATTGCAAGAGTGAGGTGAGGGTGGGCCAGGGGAGGGCCAGAGTGGAGTGAGGGCAGGGGCCAGCCTGGAGTGATTTATGTCATCAGGTGCCGGTGGGCTTTTTAAAGGCAGACTTGTGTCCTACAGGCAGCAGAACCCAGAGTACTTGTGTCTTGGCTTCTCTTCAGGGAAGAGACTTAGAGAGCTGGAGGAACAGGGAGGATAGCTTGCAGCCAAGGCCAGAGTATTAGACTCGAGCATTCCAGGGGTTTATCCCAGTGGATTTCTCTGTGCTCAGCATCCTATGTCTGGCTCCCAGAAGGGAACATGCCTTGCCACACCATTCTACGGAGGAGGGACGAGGATGCAGCCACCTCAGTGTGCCTTGCATTTAGGGCCCCCATTTCTGAAGGCCATTTTCTACTCAACCAATCCACATAATTCGGATTGTTTTTATCCATTGTTATTATTGACATAGCAATGAGTTCTGACCAAATATATCACCATATATTGATTTTGTCTTTGATGATCCTTAAGAGTGGCACTTACTGATATAACTTTCCTATAATACGGTAGGCTGGGTCGAGCCTTGCCTCTGCCACTGACAAGCTCTGAACTTGGGCATGAAGGGAGGAGGTTCAGTTTTTTTTTTACTGTCAAATGAGAGAATTGGGCCCACCTTTGCCATTCCTGCCAGCCAGTGCTCTTCTGTATTGGAGATAACTGGGCTGTGATAATCTTCCCTGTAGGAAGGTGCATGCATGTACTGTAGGGGTTACAAATAGGTGGGCCTGAACTCTGTAGTAATAATCCCTCTTCTGCTGTAGGACTTTACCCTCAAGACATCTTCACACCTGGGCTCTCCCTCTGCAGCGATAGCATGGTGACAGGCAGGACAGCAGAGTAGCCAGCTTCGGTTTGGGCACTGCCAGCAATGTCTGCTCAGTCAGCCCCTCCAACTCGGCAAAGCAGAGTTTTCTTGTTTACCGAATGAGAACGATATGTGTGTTCTATCTCACGGAGTTAATGTGAGAAGATCTGATAGCATGCATGAAAGTCCTTTGTACAATGTAAAGCACTAGACAAATATAGATGACTGTTGAAATAATGATCCCCATGGGGAGGAGGCATAGGCATTTTTTTTCTTCACAAGATGTGTAGAGGTGACTCGACTTCTGTAGCCTGCCCCTACTTCTCCCTCTTCATGATGCCATGCGAGTCTCACAGTGCTGGAGTTGAGTGTGTAGCCTGAGACCGAATGCAGAGGCAGGTGGAAGGCCAGGTGGGGACTGAGTGTCAGAGCTGGCGGGTGGGGCATGGGGAGGTGGGGCTCACGAGTGCTTCCCACCCTCCTTGCAGACATCTTCCCGCAGCCGGACCTGACTGAGGATGGGCTGGCACGGCCCGTGCTGGCCGGAATCGTGGCCACCATCTGCTTTTTGGCAGCTGCCATCCTGTTCAGCACCCTGGCCGCCTGCTTTGTCAACAAGCAGCGCAAGCGTAAGCTCAAGCGCAAAAAAGGTGGGTGTGAGTCCCTCCTCGCACTCTCACTGGCCTGGCTTCAGATGCTCCCCGTCAGGAGAGATGGACCATTTTTAGTCTGGCCCCCTTGGGAAACAGGGAAATTGGGATCCTGTGATAGGGTTTCCACTGGGATTTGATTGGAAGGAGGAAGTAAGGAAGCAGGGATGGTGGGCAGAGGTGGATGTGGCCCGGACCAGCACGAAGGTGGGTCTTGGACCAGGTGAGTCATGGGCATGAGGATGCTGAGCAGCTTTTGGCTTAGCCTCAGTGGCTAAGGTCCTTTCTTTTTCCTTTCAGACCCTCCACTCTCTATCACTCACTGCCGGAAGAGCCTTGAGTCGCCGTAAGTATCTCTGACTCTGGAGAACCATGCGTTGGCTGTCGTGGTGGGGGGTGGCCACGGGCAGACAGCTTGCCTCACCCAGCCCCCTGTCAGTGTTTTCAGTGTTTCTAAGCTGCTTACTGCTAATTGGCCTGCGTGCTACTTTTGAGTTGTCCACACTGATAAAGAGAGTGATAGCGTAGATGATCCAAATTGGCGGGTAATCTGTTTCGCTCTAGCCTGAGCACGTGTTTCTTTCATTTTCTCCGTACTGGCAGATTTGCCTTCTTAGCATGTGTTGCTTACGTTGGTGCTGCAGGGCACGGGTGTTTACTGAACAGCCTGGGAATGATGCTGGAGATGGGCTTAGAGCATGCCAGAGAGGGATCAGGCCAGGATAGGGGGAAGGGGATGTTGCTCAGAGGAGGGTAATTCACGTCCTGACAGTGGAGAGTGGCCAGGGGACTTCATGTCAAGACATGTAGCGGCGTTCTTCAGCGTGATCCTCCTAGGCGCCAGTTGTTGTCTGTTGAGGGAAGGAAAGGAAATCCTGGGCTGGTGTGCACCCACCTCACCCACTCCTGCTCTTGCTCCTGCCCACAGCTTGTCCTCTGGCAAGGTGAGCCCCGAGAGCATCCGCACACTCCGGGCCCCATCAGAGTCTTCCGATGACCAGGGCCAACCCGCGGCCAAGAGGATGCTGAGTCCCACCCGGGAGAAGGAGCTGTCCTTGTACAAGAAGACCAAGAGGGCCATCAGCGGCAAGAAGTACAGCGTGGCCAAGGCTGAGGCCGAGGCGGAGGCCACCACCCCCATCGAGCTCATCAGCAGAGGCCCCGACGGCCGTTTTGTGATGGACCCTGCCGAGGTGGAGCCCTCGCTGAGGACCAGGCGCATTGAGGGCTTCCCCTTTGCCGAAGAGACAGACATGTACCCCGAGTTCCGCCAGTCGGACGAGGAGAACGAGGACCCGCTGGTGCCCACATCTGTGGCCGCCCTGAAGTCCCAGTTGACTCCTCTGTCGTCTAGCCAGGAGTCCTACCTGCCACCACCAGCATACAGCCCTCGGTTCCAGCCCCGTGGGCTGGAGGGCCCCGGCGGCCTGGAAGGTCGACTCCAGGCCACGGGCCAGGCCAGGCCCCCCGCCCCCCGGCCCTTCCACCACAGCCAGTACTATGGGTACCTCAGCAGCAGCAGCCCTGGGGAGGTGGAGCCGCCCCCGTTCTACGTGCCAGAAGTGGGCAGCCCCCTGAGCTCCGTCATGTCGTCCCCACCCTTGCATACCGAGGGGCCTTTTGGCCACCCCACCATCCCCGAGGAGAACGGAGAGAATGCGTCTAACAGCACACTGCCCTTGACTCAGACGCCAACAGGAGGGCGCTCCCCTGAGCCCTGGGGCCGGCCGGAATTCCCGTTTGGGGGCCTGGAAACCCCAGCCATGATGTTCCCCCCTCAGTTGCACCCCTGCGATGTGGCCGAGAGTCTGCAGCCCAAGGCTGGCCTCCCCCGAGGACTGCCCCCCACCTCCCTCCAGGTGCCCGCAGCCTACCCAGGCATCCTGTCTCTGGAGGCACCAAAGGGATGGGCGGGCAAGTCGCCTGGCAGGGGTCCCGTCCCAGTGCCCCCGGCCGCCAAGTGGCAGGACAGACCTATGCAACCTCTGGTGAGCCAAGGGCAGCTAAGACATACCAGCCAAGGTATGGGCATACCCGTGTTGCCTTACCCCGAGCCGGCTGAGCCGGGGGGGCATGGCGGCCCCAGCACATTTGGCCTGGATACCCGGTGGTACGAGCCCCGGCCCCGGCCCAGCCCCCGGCAGGCCAGGCGCGCCGAGCCCAGTTTACATCAAGTGGTGCTACAGCCCTCCCGGCTCTCACCTCTGACCCAAAGTCCCCTCAGTTCCCGCACCGGCTCCCCTGAGCTTGCTGCTCGTGCCCGGCCCCGCCCGGGCCTCCTGCAGCAGGCGGAGATGTCGGAGATCACTCTGCAGCCACCGGCCGCAGTCAGCTTCTCTCGAAAGTCCACGCCGTCCACAGGCTCCCCTTCCCAGAGCAGCCGCAGTGGGAGCCCCAGCTACCGACCTGCCATGGGCTTCACCACCCTGGCCACGGGCTACCCTTCCCCTCCGCCGGGCCCCGCTCCTGCTGGGCCTGGGGACAGCTTGGACGTGTTTGGACAGACGCCTTCCCCCCGAAGGATGGGGGAGGAGCTGCTCCGACCAGAGCCCCCACCACCCACGTTACCACCTTCAGGGTGAGTGTGCGCTGCCTCCCTTGCCCCCTGCACCCGGTCAACTCCTCCCCACATGCCTTGCCCTGCCCTCTACCCGTCCATCCACCCAACGACAGGGCTTGTTTGGACATGCTGCACCAGCATCCCTTGGGAGAGGAGTTCTGGCCATTGTGGCATTGGCAGGGTGTAGGCTCTGGGGTGGGGTGGGGCTTATCTGCCCAGGTACCCTGCCAGGAGCTTGAGGGATCTTCACACCCAGCCCGGAACTTTCAGCATGCCCACAGCATACTGGGAAGTGGGCACACCTGCGAAACGGGTGGCATGGTGTGTCAGAGCAAGTGGCCTTGTTGAGAGGTCACCCAGGTCCCTCTTGGAGTTGAGGGCTTGCCACATCCCTGTGGTCCTGGTATTGGACAGTGGTCCTGGGCTTGCCCACAGACCTTATGTCCAGCCTCCTTTTCTTCCCTGGCCACTCCTCCTTGCTAAGCAGGAACCTGGAGTCTGATTTCCCTGGACCACCAGGCCAGAGGCCTCCAGTTCCCAAACTTCTGCCCCTTATCACCCCTAGTGAGCGCCGAAATCAGCCCCCTCCACAGCCTCTTCTGGAGGCATGGAGAAAAGTCTCAGACCTTGTGACCTTGTGCGGGAGCCACACCCCTATTCCACCTGTGTGCCTCGCAGGAAGCTGCAGAGAGACAGACAGACAGACACGCTCCCGCGATCAGCCCGCCTGGGAGAGCACTCTCTAGACTGTGGCAGCTGGTGTTCCAGGTACCAGAGCCTGGACACCTACCCGTGCCTCTTCTTCTCTTGTCTTTCCTCCCTGCCCTCCTCCTCCTCCTTTCCTTTCTTCCCCAATCTCCTTTGTCTCTGCCTCTCCTTTCTTCTTCATTGTCTTTGGGTTGACCTGACCTGCTCAGAGGAGCCTGCCACATCTCTGTAGCACCCCTGGATGCCCTCTCCCCTCCCCTATTTCTCTCTCTCTCTCTCTTTCTCTCTCTGGTTCCGTCCTTTGGTCTCTCTTCTTGATGTAGCCGCCTGTGGAGGGGAGCAGAGAGTTGCTGAGGAGGCTGGCCTGGTGGTAGGAAGGATGGGAGGTGGTTGAGGAGGAGGGAGCCTGGTGCTCTCCCCCTGCCCCCCCTGGAAGTGCAAGCTCACCTCCCACCCTCAGCCCCATGGGCTGCTCCCTGGAGGAGGGGTGGGCGTAGGGAGGCGGAGGAGAGCTCCAGCTGGGCCCCGCCTCTGTCTGTGCAGGAGATGCTGTCGTGGCAGCCCTGTCTCTGTGCTTTGTGCAGCGCGCTCATCTGCTTCCTTCCATCGTGCGTCTGGGTCTCCGTCTCTCTCCTCTCCCTCACCCATCCTCCGGCCTTGCCCGTTGGCTCACTTGCTGTGCTCCTTCCCTGCTTCCCTCTGGGTGTGCGTGGGCGGTGCCCCCCGGCTGGTGTTGATAACTGCTTTGTTTCTGATTGATCTCAGCTATCTGGGCAGTGTTGTCGAGACAAGCCTCTCCTCAGCTCAATAGGTAAGGGACTCCTGGGCTGGGTGGGCGGGGGCGGGCAGGCGGACGGGGCTTTGGCAGGGCCATCGCTTCCTGGACAGGGGTCCAAACCATGTCCCCTCACCGCCCTGTGGGGTGGCAGCTGCCACTCCTGGATCCCACGGCTTCTGGGTTCCCACATTGGGCCATGCTCGGCGCCGCCTCGCTGCAGCTTCTGGCCCCCACCCCCACATCTGGCCCCTCCAGAACCTCAGCAGCTCCCCTCACTTAAAGACACCTTGCCAGCCTGCTGCCCATACACCCAGGGCCTCCCACAGAAGCCCTGGGGCCTTGCATGACCTTGAGAGGCCCGGAGTGCCCCAGGATCTGCTTTGCATCTCTGCATTCTTGGATCTCTCCAGGGCCCCTCTGGTATCCAGGACCGCCCCCTCCCCTCCAGCCCTCTGTCCTGTTTCCCCAGCAGTCTTGGGCATAATGCCTCCTTCCTCCTCACTCCAAAGGCACTTCCCCTGGGACAGCTGGTCCCTCGCTGCCTTCTTGGGATCTTCAAGATATTAGGTTATCTCAAGAAGCACGATGTTGGGGTGTGGCTTCACCCACAGTCCTCTTGAGGCAAGGGCAGGGAGTTGTCACCACTTCCTTGTGCTCCTGCATTCTGCAGACCTTTCTTGTTGTCACAGGGCCAAAATGTGACCTCACCCTCAGGTCCAAATTGCTTTCAAGATCCCCGTCATGGGTCTTTAGGGAGAGGGTCTCAGGAGGACCTCCCCAGAGGGGGATAGCAGGCTTCCCCCACCCAGAGGGGCATAGAGTTAGCAAGAGGTAGAAACCTGCGTGGGTCAGCACTGTGTCCCTCCCTCTGCCTTGCCTCGGTTGGCCCCTTCTTGAACATCCTTCCAGGTGGTGGCCAAAGGCACTTGGGCATTTAAGGGGCCATCGATCTCTTAAAGAGACTTGGGCCACCGAGGCTCATTCTCTCTCATGGTGACCTAGGAAGGTGCTTCCTGCCATGAAGCCCATTGACCTTTTCTGGGAGCAAGCCAGTGTGGCACTGGCACCTAGATGGGAGAGAGCGAGGTGAGGAATAGCTGCCTCCTTTCCCCACCTGGAGATGTTCAGGAAGGCTGTTTTTCATAGCTAGCTCAGGACTATAAATCTCATTCTGTCATAAGTGTGGCCTCCTATAAAGAGGATTGCTTTGACATTTCTTTACGATCTGCAGCTATAAAATTGTTAACTGCCCAGAGGCCCTGGAATTGAGGGCAAAGCAGACTGGCATGGATGAAGCATGGGGCACCAGGCAGCATTTATGAACTTTCTTACCCCAGGGGCCTCCTGTGGCCAGAGACTAACTGGGCTGTCCTCCACCTTGCCCATTCTCCCTCCCTGTCTCCAGGTGGGACTCCTTCATGGTGCCAGGAGGTGTGAGAAACTCCCAGGACTCCATTCCCAAGTGATACTTCCACTCCCCTCGCTCGATTCTGTCATCACCCCCTTCCCCAGTGTCCCCACTGAGCCTGATCTGAGAGGACCCAGTTCTCCTGTCACTGCTGTGGCAAACCCAGAAACCAGGGGCAGGAATGAGGGACCACTGTAGATCCCTAGCCTAGGAGGACGAGCCCCTCCCCCATCCTCTGAGTTAGCCTCCCGGGTGCTGGGCAACAGGCACCTCTGCTCCTCTCCTGCTTGCTGAGCGCCTGCCTGGGGCAGAGTGCTGGGGCCATGGGAGACGGCAGGCTCCCCTTTAGACGCTGTCTTCATGCTGCGCCTTTGCATGTGTGTTGCCCTCAGTCTTGCTGGAGAAGTTGTGACACTTGTCTACGTCGTTCTTGCTGTTTCTTTTCTCTTCAGTTTCTCACCTGCTCCTTCTGCCCAAACCTGCGGCTGCTTCCCCTGCCTCTCCTCTTTCCTCTTTCCCTGTTTTCTCCTCTTCCCACCTCCCATCTCAACATGGGAGTTGTATTGCGTGGACCTGTGCTTTGCGTGGACCGTGGGGAGGCCGAGCCAACGCTCAGCTTTCCGTCTGAGCCTAGTAGCACCCTGTCCTCACACCTCCTTCTAGTTCCCTTTCCCATTGAGACCTTCTGGGACCTTGGTGAGACAGGGGGGTTGGGGAGCAAGGAGTGGCCCCTGAAATGGGTGGGCCAGAGGAGGTGCCCCTCTCTGACAACAAGCCTCTGACCTGTTCTGAGGCAGGGCATTCGGTCTGAGCCCTGACCCCACTGGAAGGGTTTCACCTTTCCAACCTGGTCAACTGGGTTGGCCCAGACCTCCAGGCTTCTAGACTGGGGCCACCTCTCCCCTGGCTACAGCTTGTACATGAGTGGGTTTCCTCTGCCTCCACCTACAGTATATAATCAGGCATGTGCAGTTTTCTCTCGGGCAGTTAGAAGGAGAGGAAGATGCTCTTGAAACCACTGCTTTGGCCTGTTGATGGGGTTGAAATAGCTCCTGGGGTGTTAAGGGAAAGAAATGTCTAGGTGTATTTCGCCTTTGCTCTCCTGAGGTTTGCTTGCTCTTTGAACCTGGCTGCATGTTTCTTCAGCTCCTCAGGGTAAGCAAAGAGCTAAGCAATTAAGGCCTCTTGGGCTACATGGGTGTGATCTGGGTTTCGTATGGGTTTTTTGAGAAGAGGGAGAAAGGGGAAAAAAGGGGGTGTTAAGGTAAATTCTAGGCAATTTTTGATGGTTCTGAACTGGGTCTACACTAACTTCCTGGGAGAAGGTGAGCAGTGTTCCTGTGTATTCTAGAAGAATGGAAGCTGACTGGAAAGAGAACTATGGCCTCAGCTTTTTGGAGAGCCGGGTTGGGTTCTGTTGCAACAAGGTCACCTACTGGTTAAACTCAGGTTTTCTCAACAGGGACTGGATGGAGTTGCTTCACTCTTGCTTCCTGAGACATCAGCATAAGTTTCATTACTGGAGGGGCTCCAGGCAGGCCTGTCATTGACAGGACACAGTCACCCTTTAAAAAGGGAGGATGTTGGAGGACTTTATGTGCTGCTGGCAGAGTCTGTTGGGGGCGCATTTCGTGTGTCTTTTCTATATAATGTGCCAAAAATACTCATTTTGCACCCCACCCCCATCCCGCCAGACATGTGCTTTAATTTTTTTCTCCTGCTTTATGTGAGGGTCTTGGTATATCCAGGAACCTTTTTCTGTCCTGTGGCTGTTTGAGCCCTAAGCCAACAGCTAAAACAGGTAGCCAGCAGGTGTCCTGGAGGGGCTGGAGCTTGGCTTGTTTCTCAAGGGAAATTGGTCTCTCCGCCTCAGTGGATCGTTACTGTTTGGGGATTTTTGCATGAAGCTATAACTTCAGCCTGTTTCTCCCCACCTTTGGTCTGTATTACCTGTCTGTCTCTGAAGCAGAGAATATCAGTGATTAGCTGCTAGTGCATTGCAGGGCAGGTCTGTTTCTCAGGTGTCGTGTGGATGCATGTTTTTCTTCGAGGTAGCTTCTATTCCTGTGTTTATGGGGAAGAAACTTGAAGAGCTATTTAGCCTCATGTTAAGGGTCTTGGCACTCTTCCATGATAACTGGATTATTGGACAAGTTGCTTAACCCTCCAAACTTCAGTTTTTTCTTCTGAAAAATAGTGACAGTATAGTATTTATCTTTTGGGGTTGCTGTGAAAATTAAAGCCAATTATTGTAGAGAACATAGGACAGTGCCTGCCATGGTAAGTAATAAATCAATAGTAGATGACAAAAATGTTACTCATAATAAGATGTTGGTTCTAATACACATTTCACCCCTGGAAGTTTCTCCTGGCTTGAGGAACCCCTAGAGATTGTTGGGGTACTCTGTGCAAGTTTCTTGCATGCCCTAGTGGGTCACCTGGATGATGCTAGAGAGCACTGTTCTTGCTTGTCACATGCCTCCAACCATACTTCGCTCAGCTTGTGTGGTCTTTCTGAAGAGGCTGGCCAGGACCAAGAGACAGAGATCAACTGAACAGGTGGCTTCATATTGATTTTTCTTTTAGGCAGCATGAAGATGCCTTAATCAAGGATGAGAAGGAGGTGAGGCCATTCTACCAGCATTGGGAATGCGTGCTCCCTCCCACCCTAGGCATCTCCACCCTTTGCCTTCCGAATTTCTCATCAGCTCCTGCTGCTGCTGTGGCATAGGATTTCTCTGGGTAGACTATAGGGCTTGTGAAAGAGGAAGGCATGGGGCATTGGCATGTTGGGTCTTTGGGGGTAGACCTGACTTCTGATGGTGAGTTGGACTACTTCTCCATGAGAGGTGTGTGTATCTGTGTACACGTGTAAATGACCATGTATGGGCTTCTTCGCTCTGCTGTTGAGGTTGTGGAAAATCCTGAACTTTGAGGGAGCTTCTTGATACTTTATGGACTGAAGGACTATAGCAAGATGACATCCCTCAAGGAAGATGGAGGTTACTTCATTGCCAATTAATGGAAGCCCCAGAGACCAGAGACTTATCTACAATTAGCCTGTAAGTCTCCGCCTCCTCCTCCCTACCAAGATATTTGATGTTGGGGAGAGGCTGCAGGTTCCCTTTCTGTTCTGCTAATGCTTTTTATTTATTTCTACCTCAGATTGCTTGCTGACCTTTGGGGACTTCTTTTGCCCTCACAGTGCCATCCATCCTAACTCTTTTAATCAGATTTCCCAAACTGACTGTGATGGAGATGGGAAAGGTGTGGGAGTTGAGGAGAGGAGGAGTGGGAGGCACGTCCTCCACTGTGGCCCTGGTGTGTCCCTGCTTCCCTGATCATGTGCTAATACCAGTGCAGGTGGGAAGACCTGTCTCTCTCTTTTCCCCTTTATTCCTCAGGCTCCAGGTGGGGCTTACTTTGAGAAGAAACAGCATTGATAATATGTTTTCTAGATTTTCTTCTTTTATAACTTGACAAATTCTCTCCAATATGTACAGAATGACACAGACCTCTCCTCCCAGCTGTCTGTCTCCCTTCGTGACCTGGGCTGCTATATGGGCTCCAGTCAACTCATTGACTGTGTCCTAACCATGCAGTCGATCCATTAGTCAGATGACAAAATCCATTTCACAATCAGGGTGGAGAAAGAAAGACCTGCATACATGGTCTCCTGTTTGACAACCTCCGTTTCTCTATTGAATCTTAAAATACAGAGATTCACCGGATTCTTGTTGCAGACTGCAAGGGCTTTGTGAGGCTGCCAGATCTGGACGCTCTGCTGTAATGTCCTGCCACCCTTCCATTCTCATACATGGCAGAGGAGATCTGAGCCTAGTCTGCAGGGTTGAGAAGCCACTCCTGTTGAAAATGTTGGGCCTTGACAGGTGTTTGTTGCCATTAGCTGCTGACATTCTGTGTGAACCTTGCAGCCACAGGGGAAGAACCTGGGCGAAGCTGGGATGCGTGTAACCCATCCCGTTGGGGTTTGGGTCTCTCAATTAGCCTTCCCTTTTTCTGGAGATGGAGACAGTTTATTGCGCTCGAAGTTGCTCGCCTCCTGCTCTAATTTGCTCTTTTACTTTTCATTCAAAGGTCTTGATTGTGATGATTCCTAGGAACCTCAGACAGTGAGCCTGCTTCCTTCTCTGATACTTATGCATCCCAGTCTGACTTATATGGGGGTAGGCCTTACTATTAAAGTCTCTTTCTCCCTTTCTTAGGGCCTTCTAATTGCTCTACAGGTTGGTTTCTATCCGCAGTAGGCCATGCTGCTGGAGTCTTTACTGGGTTTTCTCCCTTCCAGGAGCAATAGAAATGCAGGTATCAAGGAACTGTCAAGGATGTCCTGGACTCTGTAGACCTGAACTCTGCCCTTCTGTGGGTCAGCTCTTTGGCTTTCTTCTAGTCCCTCTCCAGAAGCTCCCTCCTTTGGGAGCTGACCTTTGCCTCTCTGATTATCCCTTCCAGAACACTTCCACCTGCACCCGGGAATGCTGCTGCACCTGAGAGGCTGGAGGCTCTGAAATACCAACGGATAAAGAAGCCCAAAAAGTCATCCAAGGGCTCTTCGAAGTCAAAGAAACGATCCGGTAAATGGTGTGAAGCGACTGCCCTTCTCTTCCCACCTTGCTTGCCGTTGTGAGGGTTCCTGGGCTCAGGGTCCCTGGGCTCAGGGTCCCAACCTTGGGCTTCCTCTGGAGTTGAATCCGCCAGCTTCTCTTGTTCTGTTTCTTTTTTTAGCACTAATTTTCATGTAATATACAAATATAATTTTCATGTAAAAGACAAGAAAGATAAGGTTAAAATCTCTGATTGTGCTCCCAGTTTATTTCCCCTACCTAGAGAACCATTGCTTTCAGTGCTGTGTGTGCCCTTCAAAAGCTTTAGAAGATGTATCCTATTGTTTCAATGTGTTTTAAAATAACATCAGTAGGATATATATACCTATACATATACATGTCTGTATGTGTGTGCATATATATATTTCACTCTATAGCACACCTTGCAAACATCTCTGTGTCTGAATATATTTCCTCTTTATCCTCTCAAGCCTTTTTGATGGGGCTCTACTTGGTGCTCAGGATACCTGGTGGCATGGGCCCAGCTTCTTCAGGTTGACCAAATTTTTCTCAATGGGAGATGGTGAAAACTGCTTATCCCATAGAAAGGGTACCTCTATTGAGACATGTCCCATGTTTACCCAGCAGTGATAGGTAGCTTCCAAAATAGTGCAAAAATAATTCAGCTCTCTTTTAGACTCAGGAAATTCCTTAATATTTATCAAATACTCTCTTTTCACCAGTGGTTTTAAAAATGTTGTAGCAGGCTGTCAAGGAAGAATGCTCAACAGTTTCTTTGCAGATCTTTGATAACTCTGTAGAGTAACTCTTTCTACAGGCAGGGTTATAGGAAAGTGTTATACAGAGTCAGAACCCCTTGACTCTTTTGGAGATGGTGGTCACTTAATGATCACTTAGCCTTTGGGTGGGTGGTACTAGTGTCCTCTTAGTTTACAGATGGAAATACTGAGGCAGAAAAAAAGAAAATAGGATTTTTAGGGCTTGGGTAAGAAACAGAAGCCCAAAGCTAAATTTTCAACTGATTTAAGCCCATTTCAGCTTAAGACCATAATGTACATTTAATATATATATATTATAATTTGTATATTTATTTATTACAAAGAAGTCACAACACATACCTGCATTCTTTCTTGTTCTGATGAGAGTGGTCCTTCTACTGTCTCTATGTTGACAACTCGTTGTCTGTCTTTAGCCCAGGTCTCTTCCATGAGGTCAAATCTCATATTTCCAGCCTCCTGCTGAACATGCTCTTGGGCGGTTCATGAGCCTGTATGATGTCTGAAGTAGACTTACTGATTATCCTCTCCAAATCTGCTTCTCCTCAGTTCTTCTCCACATTGACAAATAGTGCTGCTGCCTCCAGTTATCAGGCCCCTCATCTGGGATTCTCTTGCTTCCACTTCTTACATCTGGCCCACTTGGTGAGGTCGTTGCTTGTCCTTTACCATATGTCCAGGATCTGGCCATTTGTTGCTGTCTCCACTGTTAAGTCTGCATTCCAAGTCATCCACTCTCCCACCTTGACATATTCTGTGCCTCACAACTAGTCTTCCTGCCTCGTCCTTGCACCTTGTATAGTGAATTCCACACACAGCCACCAGCGCAATTTTTAGAATGTGTGACAGCATCCTCTCTCTTTCAGTCATAAGCATGCATGCACGTGCACACTCACACACACTGCAGCCAGAAAAGTTTTCAAACTCCTTTGACACCCCATTTGTCTTTCCGGCCTTTCTCTGCTCCAGCTGTGATGACCTCCCTTCTGTCTTGGAAATGTGCCATGTTTGTTCTAACTCCTAACTTTCGCACCTGCCGTTTCTTCTGTTGAGAATAATCTTCCCTCAGATCTGTGAAAGGCTCAAAATTCAATATTGAACTCACGTATTAAGCCTTCAAGGAGCAGAATTAGTGCCTCAGTTGTTTACTGTCACATAACTGTTTTATCTTTCTTTGTAACGCTTTTAGTATCTGCAGTTTTATTTCTGTACTTTTTAAGTCTTGATAGTTTGTCTCCTCTTCCCCATCTCCACACTAAAGCATAGTTTTCTAGAAAGCAAAGCCTTTCCTGCTGCATCTCCCAAAGGGCCGTAAGGCGAAGGAGTGGCATGGGCAGTCCAGGAAGAGTCCGGGCCTGACTCTACATCCCCAAAAGGATCATGAGGTGGAAAAGTGGTATGGGCAGTCCAGGAAGGGTCTGGGCCTGACTCTGTTACATGTGATTGCAATCTTGTGAAAAGATTGCTTGGGTAGCTGAGAAAGATGTACTGAATCCCAACCTGTTCTTAGAAGCCCTGATTCCCATTACCTGGAATGATGCCTGGCACTTGGGAGGCACGGTCAAAGAAATATTTGTAGGTTGACTGAATCTGTGAATTTATAGAAAGAAAAATCATACCCATTCAGCTTTCTTGCCTCTTATTCTAATGAGGGGAGGCGGATTTGGGTTGTTTTGTTCCCCTGTCTATAAGAAGGTGGCTTCTCTGTGGCAATTTGGTCTTGTCTCCCTGCACTCAGGTGATTTTTTTGCTTTAGCATTAGAAACTCAAGAGTGTGTGCCCTGCGGATGGAAGAGGCATGTGTGTAGAGCTATGCACTTCCTTTTCACCTACTTCCATTTCTTTTCTCTCCTTCTGCATACCTGTTCCCTTCTCCCTAGACGGTTCTGCCTCCCAGGCTCAGCAGCCTCCCAACTCTCAGGTTCTGTGGCCCGACGAAGCTGTCTGCCTCCGAAAGAAGAAGAGACACTCTCGTCCTGACCCCTTTGCCCGGCTCTCGGACTTGTGCCACCGCCAGCTTCCAGAGGACCAGACGGCGATTCTCAACAGCGTGGACCACGATGACCCAGGCCATGCCACTCTGCTGTGACTCGGCCTCACCCTAGGTGTCCCCCAGGCGGGCTCGGGCAGGGGGGGCACCACAGGGGGACATGTCCTCCTCCGCCCACCAAGGTTGGCCCAGACCGTCATTCTGCGTGCCCTCTCTCTTGCCGGAGCAGGAGTGTCCCTCCAGATCCTGGCCAATCAGCCTCATCTTTGGGATGAAGGGCTGGGGCAGACCTTCCACCTTGGGTCAAGGTCAGGAAGTGAATTGGGGACAGGAGATATCCGTCTCCTCCGTTCCTCCCTCTGCTTCACTAGATTAATGTTTTCTCATCTCTTCCAATGTCTTTGGAAGTGAAGAAGAGGAAAGAAATGGCTTTTACTGGTCTCTGCTTCTGTTTCAGTTTTCCAGGTTCTGGAAGAGGGCTGGGCTCCCATCCCATCTTCCAAGCTCCACATATATATAGATATAGATACAAAAGCATATATGTGTAGTGTGTGGGTTTCTCTATGTGTATATATATGTACATTGAAGCAAAGTGCTGTTGCGCTCTGTGGTCAGTGAAGGCAAGAGGAAGAGGGTAGTGGCCAGCTGGGGTTTGTGAGCAGGGCTGGCCGTGAGCTGGCCAGGTGCCTGACATCTGTCTCAGGACTCTTCCTCCTGAGACGGGATCCATGTCTCTCAGCTGAGTTCATCATGTGTCTCCTCCCTTCTCCTAACCAGAGCAGAAATGGGGCCTTGCTTTGATTATCAGCTGCCTGCTTTTGGGGTTCTGCAATGAGTTACCACAGAACTAAACACAAGCTTTTATTGGTTCCTGGGTGGAGAAAGGGTCGCCAGGCTGTCATCTTTCTTCCTTTCAGCAGGGCTTCTGCCACAGAAGTAGAAGCTGCTTAGCCAGGGGCCAAAGGCAGCCTCTGGGGCACAACTCGAGCTCATCCATCCGCCTCTTTGGCCCTGCCAGGCTGGGAATCCTGTGGCCAAGGGTGCGCCCGCTCCGGCGCCACCTGCGCTGAGTGCCAAGCTGCTGCGGCTCTATTTATACCATCTTGGGCTCAGCCCTCCCTGGAGTGCTGTTCTACAGCGACTGATTAGATCCTCCTTTCCTTTTGTGGGAGCTAATTCTCCAGATTGATTAATTGCCACTTGTGTGGGGCCTCCTGTGGCTCCTTCCCCTGCTCACCACATGCTGCCTGCTGACTCTTCTTTGCCCTGGGGCCTTCCTCCACCCCATGGACCCGAGCTCCAGTAGGACAGGTTCAGATGACATGAGGGTGCCTCAGTTTTCTGGGTTCTGGGGTGCTCTGGGTCCTGCTCTCTTTCCCCAGTTCTCTTATGTGGAACTGACTGAGGCACAGGAATGAAGGTGGATGTGGTGGTGAGTGGAGGTCTGGGCACTGACCCTTCCTCTGCCAAAGTCTTGTCTTAGTTCAGACTATTAGCATCTGGAAGCTTCCTAAGATGCGTCTCTCTCTCTTCCAACATGATGATGGTGCTGCCCACAAATAGGGCAGAAGACCTGGGGTTGGAGTGGGGGTGCATCTGCTCGCCCCCTACTTCCTGTGCAGGAGGTCTCTCTTCTGACTTGGCCTAGAATTAAGGTAGCTGCCAGGTTTCTTGAAGTATTTCCTCCTTGGTGCTATCTTGGTGGATCTGGGGGCCTTCACCTCTCCCCAGTTACCTGCGTAGCCATTAGCCACATTGGCACCAGAAGGCTTTTGTAGGGATCCTTGCAGTTGCCAAGGGTTCAACCCAGTGACCTGGGCAAGGTGGGGCCTGGGAGGGTTGATGACCTGTTCTTGGCACTTCCTTCTTAAGGAATGGACTTCTTCTCTGCCAGACAAGCCCTGGTGCTTCCTTTCTCTCACCCCATGAGCTGGGAACCAACTCCACTCTTGAGGTTCACCACGAAGGTCACATCACCACAGTTCACTTCTGAACATGCCTGAAAGTGTCATGCTTAGAGAGACAGAGTTTCTGCCACTCTGGGATTGGACCATGCACCTCTGGGGTAAAACCTGGGTCTTCCAGCTGATACAGTTCTCTGGGGGCATCGAAATTTTCTTGACCACTGAGCAGCAGCTCTGGAGAATGGAAGGGTAGAGGTTGGCAACTCTGCATTGTCTTC
This sequence comes from Carlito syrichta, assembly GCF_000164805.1. NCBI lineage: Eukaryota > Metazoa > Chordata > Mammalia > Primates > Tarsiidae > Carlito > Carlito syrichta. The sequence goes on along the minus strand of NW_007258123.1, from coordinate 240,261 downwards.
AGAGGCAGTGCCATGATGTCTGCTCACTTGAGCATCTCTCCTAGGGGATGTTGGGAGCAGACTGATTTGCAGATAAGTTTGTAACCTTTGCCCAAGTTCTGGTAGTGTGTGATTCCTCTACTAGGCAGAGTTCAGGTGGTCAGCCTGGGTCCTGGGATAGACTGAGATGTGGACTGTCAGGCTGTCAGACTTTGGAGTGAATTCGACCAGCCTTTCTGAGCTCCATCCTGGGAATCCTAGACCTTGAGGTTAGACAAGAAGAGATGATGAGGTAAGGCTTTGCTTCTTTAGGATGTCCTCCAGGGCCAAGAACCAAACTCTGGGGGCTGAGATGCTCAGACCATGGCTCTACTTTCCAGGGGCCCCAGTGCTAACAAAGGTGCTGACTCCTTTCTTCCTTGCCTTCCTCTGGCAGTGCCCTTACCTCAGCACATCAGACCAAATGGTGGGAGCTATGTGTTTTGCTGACCACTGGGTGGTAGCTATGCTGTGGCATCCCCCAGGCTAGGAAAAGACACTAGGTCTATCTATCTCTCAGTGGCCTGGGATCCATTTTCTTCCTAAGAGTACTTCCTCCTTATGACAGTGTCCTTGGGGGCCAGCAGCCTTCCTGCATCCTGTGGAACTATTTCCATCCTTCCCTTAAGGACTGCAATGGAAATTGGCAGAACACAATCCCATTTCTTCATGGGAAGGAGAGTACAGGTGTCATAGGCACATGCTTAGGTGCTGAGTGTGGGCACGTGTGTGACAGCATGATTGTAAATGTGTGCATGACAGGGCTGTGCCATTTCTAGGGACCAATGTCCTTCTAGTTTGCCTTTGACAATGGCAGTGACCCACTATGAAGCTTCTTAGGACCTTTGCACTCCACTCTGGGAGATCACGTCTTCCAAGCTTACACTTTAATGGTCTGGTAGCCTTGCAGTAGAAGTGACTCACACCAACACCTACTCATGTGTCAGATTTTCATTTGCCTCTTCCTTCTGCATCTTGGCTGGAGACTGTGACTGTCTCAGTGTTAGGTGACTAGGAAGAGGTGAATTGATTCTCCGAGGGGCCTGAAAGACTGCAATTGTGTAGGGAGAGAAGATGAGCAATAAATAAGGAGCAGAGGGTGAAACCTGTCTCGATTTTCTGGCTGGCTGCCAGCGGGCTCCCTGGTACTGAGTGGTGGTCTTCTGTTGGATTGTCCGGGGTGGCCCAGGGCCCACCCAGGGTGGTGGGTCCTGCCTGTTGGCCAGCCTGCCTCCTGTGCAGCTTTCCTCAAGAGTCTGGGGTTAGGAGAGGCTTTTGAGATTCTACTATCTCAACAGGAAGGATGCCTTCTTCCCGTGGGCTGACATGGTCTCAGGCCTTCTTGGGGGGGGGGCCTTGTGCCACCACCTTGCTCTTGGGGGAAGGCTCAAGCCAGGGTGGATTGAGCCGAGTACTTATTAATATTTTTCCATGCTCTCTGTCTTTATTTTTGATTTGTGACCTAAAATATCTGGGGTTGAACTTATTTAGGTTGTTTAGTCCTCTGTCTTTTTCACACAGAGGAAACTGGGTAAGGTTCAGATGCCTGACTTTTCTGGGGGAGGGGGTGGGGAAGGTTGACAAAACAGTAGCTTCAGGGGAAAAACAGACTTCATGGAGCGCCAGGGCGTCTTTTCCATGCCCAGGATCTGAATCCAGGGCTGGAGAGTGTGTGACTGGAATCTGTTTCTTCCCATTTTGTTAGCAAAAGTCTTTTGAGGGCTTGGGGGTGGGCTGGGGGGAGAATTGTACATAAAGTACATTTTATTAATATGTAGAGAAACCTAGGAAAAGAAAAGCTAATGGTTAATCTTGAGCTTGCTTTGCTTGCATGTAAAGGAGCTTCAGGGGCATTGCAGGGATTGTCGGGGAGCGGTAGGAAGGTGTCACAGGGTAGAGCTGGGCAGGAATGTGAGGAGCTCCTGTGAGTCCAGCCTCCCCACTCTCTGTGGGAACTACCCACATTTCCCTGGGGTTTCTGGCCAGCTCTGAGTGTCTTCTCCAAAATAAAGTGAGAGCAGGCTCCAGTACATGGCAGTGTGGAGCCCCATGTGGCTGCATTTCTTGCTTTGGAGACAGAGGTGTCTAAATGGCCAGATCTAGATAGAATGAAGTAATGGATAGGTATTTCAAGAAGGCTTGTTAGAGAGTTGGAGGGCAGAGGGGAGGCCTGTGTGCTCTGCCAGGTGTCTGTGAGTCTGGAAGGGACATAGACTATGAGGTGAGGCATGGGATAGCATGAGAAGACTATGCCAGGGAACATCAAGTTTCACCACTCTCTTTGGGGCATATGATAACTTAGCACCTTCAAGGGTGCAGTGTACACATTGGCACATCATCTCAATATTGCCTGGGGGTGGCTGGCTGGGAAGTGTTGGTCATGCAGGGTATATGAAGGGCATGTGTGTGGGAGTGGGTTCTTCTCCTCAAGGACAGACTAGGGACTGGGGTCCTGGCATATAAGTCCAGACTAGATCTTGGAAGAGGTCTTGTTTCTTAGCTGGACCTTACTTGTTTCTTCTAGAATTAGCCTCTAACACTAAGTGCCCAAATCAAACATGGACATCTTCTTTGTATTGTATTTTAAATGTATCTATTTGTTTTGGGGGGCTCCTGAGGCCCAAAGCTGGGAGACATGTCTTGAGATGCCCATCCTGTCACCAGCTCTTGGTCAGTGGAGGAGGAAGAGCCATTCTTGTGAGTTTCATGTGGTTTGTTTTCATAAGCAGAAGTTGGCAGGTTGCCTTTCTTCCTCTTTATTATCTGAAAATGTTCACAAGACATTGGTGATGGTGATGGAGAGGAGGAATTGGAGCCTGACTTGCCTTTATCACCCTTTCTTCATGAGGAATAGAGACTTCCTTCAGCCTGGGAAGCTACACAGTGGCTTTATACCTAGAGGTTTTGTCTATACTTTCACTTTTTTTGCTAGGTTAAAGTCACCAGTCTGTGGTTGAGGTAGGAGAGCAAAAGAGTTTCACCCTGAAATCAGAGACCAGCCATTATTCTCTCTCCTTAATGTCTCCAACTCTGCTTCTTTTTGGATCAAGAGGCAGAATTAAAAATCTCTTCTTTGGAAGAAGTCACCAAACCAAGGATCAAAGCCCAGATTGGACTTTGGCACTTCTATCAATTGTTATTTGGATAGGGGTATCCACCACCACCCCTTTCTCTGACTGCTTGTGAATCTACACTGGCCCAGAGCCTTATTTCTGGGCCCTTATCTATACTTACAAAACAGTCTTTCAGGAGCAAGCAAGTGAAATATCCCTACCAGATCTTCTGTGCATTGGGCTGTTAAGATGGTAGTTTTTTCATGACCCCGTTTTAAGCTGATTAGACCTGATAGATTGAGTGTTCCAAAGACACTTCCATACCCCAAGGGTTTCTGTGTAGGATTAGGAAAAATTAGCACTGATATTATTAATGACTGACCACATGTTAGAGAAGGAAGTATCTTGGTTGTTAAACACTTTGGTGGAACAGCAGCCATTCATTGAAATCACGTGGGCATTTTCTTCTGCAGTGGGTCAGTAGTAGTAGTTAAGGTTTCTGATGAAATTGTTGTCAGCTTTGGACCATTGGGAGAGCTAGACTGGAGACTGGAGCCAAGTGGGACACATTCTCTGGTTATCTGCCTTTCCCATCCCAGTGGAGAGTGATGGGAGTGACTGTCTGGGCCTGCTTTTCTTTTGGGTCTTGAAGAAATGTGCCCCCACCAATCCCGCCTCTCCCTGGCACTGGATTTCCTGAATTTATATTGGGAACTAGGGCAGACTCTCCCCCTCCACCCCAAACACACACCAGTTAGGTTCCCTTTTTTCCCTTCCCCCATTCTTTATGGCTCCAGGGATCTTGAATTTGTGCATGGTTTACATGGGGAGATGGTGGGTGGGGTAGGGAATTTGAGAGGGCACAAGAGTTGGACTTGGGAGGGGATCTGCATTTTCAGCCTTAGAAAAACTGTGAGCATGCTTTGGACAAGATGGGGTTTTCATGTAAGTGGGTGGAAGAGGCAAATGCCCAATTCTCCTCATGTTGGTGATGAGGGCTTAGGGGCTTTTTGCTTCCTTTTGATTAGGGGTCCATGAAACCTTATTTCTGGTGGAGGGGAATAAACCTCCTCATGGTCATCTTGCAATCCTTGGAAGGGAAGTTGTCAATCACTATAGCAATGAATATTTATATTGCCTCTTGCGAATGAGAGGTCTGTCAAGAGTCAACAGTGTCCTGGTTGGGTCAGAGAAATGGGATTGTCTCACCTGTTTCTCTTCAGGTACCAGGTTATCTCCCTGGTCTCTAATCCCCAGCCAACTATCTAGTCTAGTGTTCCTTTTCCCAGAAAGGAAGTTTTGATGTGTGTAAGAGAGAGAGAGAGCGAGAGCGAGAGCCAAGGAGAGAGACTGTGTGCATGGTGTTTATGTGGTATGCATGTGGTTTGTATATGTATGGTATTTGTGGTATGGTAGGTTATGGTGTATTGTATGTATGTGTGGGTGGTATCTTTCTGATATGTGTTGTGTATATGTTTGTGTGGTGTGTGATATGGGATATGGATGTGTGTGGTATGTTTGTTGTGTGTTGTATGTGATGTGTGATGTGGTTGTTGTGGGGGGTGTATGTATGTGGTGTGTTCATAGTGTGTCTGTGTAATATGAGTGTGTGTGGCATGTGAGTGTGTGTGGCATTAGTAATGTGGTGTGTTTGTGCTGTGTGATGTGTGGTGTATATGTGGCATGTGATGTGAGTGGGTGGTGTAATGTGTGATGTGTGTGGTATGGTGTGTTTTTAGTGTATATGTGTGATCTGGGCATGGTGTAAATGTGTTGTGTGTAAGAGATTGGTATGGATATGCTGCTTGGCCTGAGTAGCATCAGGCCCAGGAGACTCTCCTTTTGGTGGGCTCCTTCGCTAGACAACTTCTGTTTTAGTAGGAGGTCACACTAGTAATATACCATCTTTAGTGTATTTTTTATGGAGATTGTGTTTACAATTATACAAAGATATATAATTTGGTCTATTTTAAGCAGGGGGAACTTATGTGGGGGACGTGCACGGATCAGATGCAATAGTGGGGACTGGGAGCTTCAGGCGAGTGGCACCCGTGGGGCTGGGCAGTGGGAGGGCGAGGGATGAAAGCCGGGTGACATGAGCAGGGGCTTGCACCCTGCACACATATATAAATATAAAGAAAACCTATATAAAGTCTATCTAACTATCTTATCTATATATCTATATGAAGTCATAGTTTGCTTTATTTTTGTACCTGTGCTTAGAGATGTTTCGAGCAGTGCCACCTTCCCAGGTGGTCTGGGATACTAGCTCATGCCTTGATGCCACCTCTTCCCCATCCTTTCTTTGATATACTCTCTATTCAGAGTTGCTTGGGTTTTTCTGATGGAAATGTGTATATGTGAGAAGTTTATAAAATAACAAAGCAAATAAACCACTTGCAGAAAGGACAAGTGAGCTGAAAGTTTATGGAGCTACAGGATCGGAGAGCCCCAAAGGACCAGGATCCGCACATCTCTTGCCACTTGGGAGGGACACTGAATTGACCTTTTTGGCAGAGGTACTTAACAGGGTGAGACTGATGGAGAGGTGAAAACTCTGTGTCCTGTTCCTATGTGGCTGTGGGCTGGAATCCAGCTCATCAGCATTAGAAAGGGCTTGTCTAGATCGCATGGGGACTTAGAGAGTGGTGCCTGTCTTGGTTTGTAGTATGGTAACCTAAGTTCCTGGAGGGCAAGGCAGGAGGAGATGTGGACTGTGTGGACTTGGTCTTGGAGAAGACACACCCTGTTATTATCACTGCAGATTCTTGGAACCAGTATGAATGTGATATTTAGTATAAATATGTCTGCTCTGCTTTTTCAGTTATTTTTAATTGGAAAATAAAGTGCCATTGGAAATGGGATGGGCCAATCCTGGGACTGCATGGAGGATCAGAAGTGAGAGATTAACTTTGGGCAGGCCTGGGAGGATGGACCTTCCTTCTGGCACCTGGCCTAGGAACTCATACAATGGAACGGTGTATTGGCAGAATTTGACCCAGAATGGGAGATTCTGGGGAGCAGGAGTTCACTTGTGTCTGAGCAGGAAACCGTGTGCCCTGAAGAATACCTCTCTGAGCAAATTCCAGACCTCACAGACTCTGCAAGGGCACGTGCTCTACAGCCTCAGCAAGTGTCTCTTGGGTGCTAGCTCTTTCTTCAACCTTGCCAAGAACTCAGAGTGATGTGTTTGAAGCTAATGCAGGGTCAGATGTTACAGGCAGTGAGGAGAAACTCACGACTGCAAACTCTCAGCTTGTCTTCCTGCTTATCACTCAAAAAAAGGCAATACTAACCCCTCGTCCTCAACCCAAATGTGATGCCGAGAGCTCCTGTCTATGGAGTTTGATCACTGGAGGAACTTGGATTCCTCAACCATGGGAAGGGCTCATTTTTTGGAGTATAAAGGGAAGATTGGGGAAGAGCTTGAGCCTAACCCTTGATCCTTATGTGGACCTGATGTGGCCCTGCCATTCACTCAGCAGGCACTGTCCTTGAGCCCCCAAATTATCGCTCCAAACACTTTCCATGTTTTGAGGTCATTGATGGAAAATGGGCTCTGTCCACATGGCACTGGAAAGGCCCCCATGCTGGAACCAAGTGGCAGCGTGTCCATGCTCGCAGCAGACCAGTCTTTCCTGCAGTCTCCTCGGGAGGCTGAAGGAGGATGCATCCAAGTGTTTCTTGTAAGGTTTTTCAGAGAGGCTGAACAAAAAGAAGAGCAGCAATTCGATGTCCCCTTCCTGCTTGCAGGCCCTCCTAAGCCGCCAAAGCCTCCACACAGGGCGAGTTTCCCATTGATGTTCTTTTGGCTCTCAGAGCCGCCTCCTCTCTTTCTCTGTAGACTCTACCCAACCTCTGGGACATGTGCAACCAGCAGAACAAATCACTTCAGCACCACAGGCCCCTCATAAGGCTTGTACTCCCGTGAGGTCTAGCCACCCGCTCCATCTTTAGAAATCTCAGCAGCATCAAGGTGGAGGAGATCAGGAGAGCCACTGGCCTCATTCCATCCCATCCCTCACCCTCCAAATGAACTGTGTTTGGGGGAGGAAAAGGGAAGGTGAGGCCATATCTCCTACCTTGACATTTTTGAGCTTGGAGGGGATGTAGTGCTTCCCTGTGCCCTTTCTACACCCCAGCCCTCAGCAAGACAGGGAGTGGGTGGGTGGCAGAGGGGAGAGGATCAATAACTCATCAGCAATCTCCAGTTTCTCCAAAGAGCCAGCCTTTCCCAAAGGCACATGGAGCAAAGGGTGTTGAGAGCTGACTGTGGAGTAAGCAAGAGGTTTCTGAAACTCTCTATTCATGCAAGGTGATGGGCTGGATGCTGTTTCTGAAACCTTTGAGACCCACAGCCACTGCCAGGAACCTGAGCTGTTCCACATGCTGTGACATGTTCTTTGTCCCCATATAGTGGAAGGGACATTGAATTTTGGTGCTTTTCCCTTTTGGTAGGAGGTTGGGGGCTCTATAGAGTTATTTTTGTTTTGCTACCTCTGTCTGCTACATAGAACAAGAGTTTAGAGTAGACAGACCTTCTGGGAATTGTCCTCCTGAGGATCAGTGTGGGCTCTGTCCTTTCTCCATGATCATCAGCTAGCAGCTTGGGCAAGAGGGGCTTGTCCCGCCTCCTGGGACTTCTGCTGGGCTGTTCCAGCAGAAGGCTTGTTCTCCCATGAGGTCTAGCTTCACTGTCGAGCCATGCTGAGCAATGTGTAGGAGGGGGAACCAGACATCCACATAGCATGCTTCCTGTTGGTGAGGGATTGACTATGGCATTGGCGTGCAGGGATCTCTCCTGCGGCTTAGTAAATGACTGGTGTGGTGTCCAGGGACTGGGAGGGGTACTTTATGGGATGATCTAGATGCTGGCACTTGAACCGAGGTGTTAGAAGGGAAATGGTTGGTTAGGAGAGAACAGTAGTTTAATGCTCCATCTACTAGATTGCATACATCAGTGTCAGAATGTCTTGAAGTTCCATTCAGATTTAATTTCTTAACTGCCGCTTGTGGGGCCAGAGACTGAGGGCCTGGAAGGGGTGTGCTTTCACCAGTTGCTCCTTCTTTTCCACAGTGAAGGAAACGTGAAGGGACCACATCCTGCCTCATGTCAGCAACTCCTGCCCTTTTGTCTTCAAGTTTTTCTCTTCTACCAGGAGGGACTTAATCATCCTGGATAGAATTCTATCACCGCATACCTGGAGGCAAGTTTTATATGAATTTCCTTTCCCCCTTTCCTCCTGTGGTCTGCAGACACACAGAGGGTGGGGGTGAGTAGGCCGTGTGGGTGGGGAGGGGCTCCCGATGCTACCTCCCCCAGATTCCCTAAAAACTCCGTACCTCTAGATGCCCCGTGGCCTATTGCTATAGTTCTTCTTTTCTAATGAGTCTGGATATGACCATCAGTTTCATCATGAGATTTCTTGCTCTCATTTCGAACTCTTTCTTCTACTTTCTTTGGGGTTATCCCCCACTCATGCCAGGTCTTCTTGTGAAGACCATTCCAACCTTGTTTCCTTTTCTTGAATGTTGAGTATTATAACATAACTGCGCTAGGGTGCTTCATGGTGCTGTTCTTGAAGAGGCCAGCTGGACTGAATCTCCTTCATTCCACTGGTTCCTTATATCTTGCTGTATTTTGTCCTCTCTTTGGTTTTTTCCCCTAGGGGTTTGGGGTGGGAGACTTAGGGGCGGCTTCTGTGTTCTTTCTCTCTCTCCTTTTCTGTATGTCTGTATGGACTGGTTAAAGTCAGTTATAATGGGTAGCTGACTTTATGGTATTGGTTGGCTGACTTTGGTTCAATATTAAAGACAAATGAACAAATTGTACAGCTGCACACAGAACACCTTTGAGTGTGAATTTGAATGGCAACTAGAGGCTTAATTTTTGAACTTCAGGTATGTAACTCAAAAGTAAATAAAAACTATTTTTTCAGTAAGTTTTTTTTTTCTTCTAAAAGGTGACTCAGAAATCAAACTATAAGAACATTAAATCGGTGCTGTACCAAAGCCTTATATGAACATATTCTACACTCTGTATAACCTGTCTATGGGGAGCCCCCTGCTCTATCACACTCTTCTCAAAAGCCTGGGAATGCCAGCGTGTGCCAAGCCTGGGGCTGGGTCTTGGGGACCCGTGGGTCAAAGGGCCCCCTGGGAGCAAAGATGATGATGAGGATGGGACACCCTTCTGCTGCCTGAGCATACTCTGAAAGGAAACCAGGCGTTTGTATGTGTGTGTGTATGTGTGTGTGTGTGTGTGTGTGTGTGTGTGTGCATGTGTGTGTGAGCCTACAAGTGCACAATGCCAAAGTGAACTCACTAAGTAGGGGCTTGAAAGGGAGACCCAGGTTGGCTCTGGGGGTGGGGAGGCTGTGGGAATGAAGGGGGGATACTTTCTCCCTTATTTCCTGTCTCCTTCCCTTCTTCTCCATCAGGAAAGGGAGGTATATTGGAAGCAACTGCACTCTCAACCAGGTGCTTTTTCCTCAGAATCTTCCAACTTAAAGCATTTATAAAGAGCCCATTCGAGGGGCAGGCACCTCCAGCCACCAAATCGCAGAATTCCAAGACTGAGAGGAACATTTCTCCTCCCAAACCATTGCTTAGTTTCTTAGGGAAGAGGGTTCTCCCTGCAGGGTCCCTGGACCTCCCAGTCTGGGCCTAGGCCTGTTGCCTGCCCTACCTCTTCTTCCCAGTCCACTGAGAAGACCCTACTGGAGATGACCCCAAAGCCACACCTGCTCTATGACCCTAAGCAATAATGCCTGCCCTGGCTACCAATGACAGTGATCCCTTTGGCCTTAGACTTGCCACTTAAAAACCAAGTGACACCCCAAACCCAGTTAGGGAGAGAATCTGCAGCCTGCCTCAGTTCAGGCTGCCATGCCAGGCTCCACTCGCTGGTATTTTCAGGCTTGCTAAATACTAACCAACTCATTGCCAGTAACACTGCATGTTCATATCCTGAATTAGAAATCAAAATGAGTGAACAAGTACATACGCAAACAAACACAAAGAGGAAAAAAAAGACACATCACATGATAAGATGTGTAGCCAGTGAAGATACCCCTGGGAGTGTTGTAAGTTAAACTGATTAAGAGAAGTTTAGTATTTAACTGCTCCTCATGTAACATTACTCTGCTTCAGAAATGTTTTGTATTTTGATATAAATAAACATTTGCTAAAAATCTCATTTTCTAATTTTGTTGTGTGTCTAGGAAACATTTCCTGTTGTTACCTTGTCACACCTCTGGCTCTAGGTCTCCCTAAGCAATCCAGTTTAAACTCATGGCTCAGCAAAGTTCTGTAAGGATTTGAGACCTGGAGGTGATGGAGTGCCCCTCGTTCATTGAGCAGATATGTGCTGAGGGTGTTGTGTGTGAGCTGCTGTTCTAGTCATGTGGGATATAGCAGTGAGCAAAATGGACAATGCTCCTGCCCTTGGAGGGCTCTGTTCTAGTGGCAGGGAACCTGACAAGGGTCATGATTGCATTAAGAAAATTACCTAGAACGGAATAAGGTGATAAGGCTTTGGAAAAAAAATTGAGCAGGTTAAGGGGTAGCTGAAGCACAGAGGGTTTACCATGTAAAATGAGTCTTCAGGGCAGGCCTCAGAGAAGGGGGCTCTGGAGCAAGAGCTGCAAGGGGGTAGTTTATTTCAGCGTCCAATGCACATACACTTCTTTTACTGTGACTCTTTCTTATGTGATGAAGTTAATTTTTGGGTTTGGCTTCATCTTTGTCTCAATGAGTCCCTGAGGCAAAATCTCTTGTATGAGAGTCAGTGGTATTCTGGCCCCTCTGTTGCTGAATTATGCCTTTCTTTCCACTAGGAGGAATTAGCAGGCCCCTGCATCTTAAGTCCCCTCCAGAGTTGGCTTGATAGATTTGACTGCCTTAGTTGATATATTTTCTTCCCTGGCCACACATTATCTTTCTAGTTTCTTGGCATCCTTTCTTCCTTATGTTCTGTCTCTCTGGCTATCAACTCCTACTATGCTTTTTTAAACTTTATTTGGGATTTAAGTAAGGTCAGTTACCAAAATATGATATTTTAATTTATACTTATTGTTCCAAGAGATGTAAACAATCAACCAACGGAACAGCAAAAACAGGTCTATTTGCAAATTTAAAAACCTCTGCCATGGTTTAAAAAGTCTGCATATAGGCCAGGTACAGTGACTCATGCCTGTAATCCCAGCGCTTTGGGAGGCCGAGGAGAGAGGACTGTTTGAGCCCAGGAGTTCAAAGCTGCAGTGAGCCATAATCACATCACTAAACTTCAGCCTGGGCAGCAGAGCCTAACCCTGTGTCAAAAAAAAAAAAAAAAAAATCTGCACACAAAATTCTCTAAAAGCTGTGAGATGGAGACTTATAGCAGGAGGCCCTCTGATGTCCTCACAACTTTCCTTTGCCTCAGTCGTCTGTCACAATTCTCATTCCTACTTAGCTTTTATTCCCTCTTTTCCTCAGCCCTCTCCTTTTCTTAGCAGGCCATGATGAAAATCTTTTTGGTACCTCTTCTATACTCTGGTCTTAATTTTTAAAAGTAGGAATGTGGTATTTAAGCATAAATGAGTGGGGCCAATGTTGTGAAAGCCAGCTCTAAATTCATCTGCTTAGGTGGGAGCAGGGCAGTCCCCCAGCCCTATCGTGAGTATGGGTCCTCTATAGGAGCAGCTTGCTGGCCTCAATCCGCCTCTTTGACATTTGCAGGCTCTGTGGCGAAGCTAAGTTATGAAAATAGGACTGAGGAAAAAGAAATAATTTTGGTCAGAAGGACCTTCTCTGTTGAATTGTGTTATCTAAGGGACTTTAACCTATTGTTAAAACTGGCCCTAACTTCATGTTGACATAGTGCTCCATGCTTAAAGAAAGTTGTTCACGTTTATTTCATTTGGTGCTTTATGGGCTAAGTGAATGATTTACTTGGTCAGAACCAATGAATGAGCCAATCATTGGCCTTTTTTCCCTTCCTTCTCTCCCTCCCTCCCTCCTTCCCTCCCTCCCTCCCTCCCTATCCCACAAAGGATTTAAGACAACAAGAAGTTGCCTAGACAATAAAAATAAGGCCCTAGTACTTCTTCCCTTAGGCCTACTTTCAGATTGACATGACACAGTTCCAGGATGCCTGTGTTCCCCACATGAGGTCATATAGCCCCTTGATCTAGAAAATGATATTTTGGAACCCCACTGAGGAATGCCAGTACTTTCATTAGTGGAAGCCTGGGTAAATTACTGTGACAAAGAAAGGGTTGAGAGGAGACTATGTGACAGAAAACTTCATAGGCTTTATAAACCTCAAGACAATGCTGATTTCAGGGTCAAGACCCTTTGCCCTAGACTTTGGGGAGAGACTGGGTTGATCTTGGGTTAGTAATGGACCATTCACCATCACATGGAGGCGTAGAGCAACTCACCAGATCTCCTGTTGTGTCCCCAACTTCTCCTTGGTGGGCCCTTTCCCCTATTTCCACAGAACACTTTTCTTCTGTGATGAGGGACTTAGGTGCCCTCTACAAGCCTAGCGTTCAAGCCTACAAGTCTAGTGTTCAAGAATAATGTCAAGGTGTTAGTTATTATTATTATTAGTTATTATTGCTTCAGTTGAGGGCAATGGGCAGGCCCCTGAAATCTCAGATCATGGAATCACTCTGCTTTTGAGAAATCATGTTTTTCCCCTGTGCTCCTCTGTCCTAGTAAATAAACTATCTGCAATTACAATGGCTTTTTTTCGCTTTTGGGGAAGACATCTTGTCCTTGTTCTGCCATTGAGTAAGGGATGAACTTGGAGAAATCACTTTTCTGAGGGAGCTACTCTGAAGGAAGAGCTAGCTGCTGTCCTTCAGAAGCAGGTGGGAAGCATACCTTCTGCATGTCTGCTTAGACTCAAATGCCGGGGTCACTTGTCCAACTCTTAGGAACAGATTGAGTGTGAGGTTCTGCAGCTCAGCCTGCTGTCATTGCAAGGAGAAATGCCAACTTTTCCTTCTTGCTGGTGACACAGTCACTATGAAAAATTATTGTGGAGCATTATTTCATTTGGCTTTGAGGGAGAAGGACACCCTTTCCACTCACATAAGGAGGAGAAGTAAATGCCTTGTGGCATTTATAGGCACTCCTCCTGAGGCCAATAACTGAACTTCAGCCTTCTTTTTTGTCTTTCTCCTGGCCACTCCTTACCAGCGACAAGTCTCGTAGAGGAGGTGATGGGGTGTGGGCTTCAAATTAGTTTGGTTTGTATTTGAAAAGTGTATTTGTGGGTGAGTTATTTTCTATCCATAGAAATTGGATAATCAACCGGGCTCGGTGGCTCAGCCTGTAATCCCGCACTTTGGGAGGTTGAGGTGAGTGGATTGCCTGAGCCCGCGGGTTCAAAGCCCGCTGGGCAACTTGGCGAGACCTCATCTCTACAATAAATCAAAAATTAGCTGGGCGTGGTAGCGCGTGCCTGTAGTTCCAGCTACTTGAAAGGGTGAGGTGGAAGGATAGCTGGAGCCCAGCAGGTCAAGGCTGCAGTGGCCGGGAGTGTGCCCTGCAGTCTGGGCTACAGAGTGAGACACCAACTCAAAAAAAAAAAGAAAAAGAAATTGGGTAATCCTGGAAGGGCCAGACCCTCTAGGGTCAGCAAGGCCCCAGATGTCAATGCATGAGAACACAGAAAATAAAGACAGGGCTTATACACTTAGTAGCAAAGGGAGAAGATAAATAGGATGGCAACCTGTGGGGGCATGGGTCACAAGGGTAGGCATTGTTTGATTTCTAGTTAGAAGATATAAGGGCATATTTTTATGCTTCTGGAATGATCCAGTAGAAGAGACTGATGATGCCAGAGAAAAAGGTGATAATGAAAGAAACAGAGTCCTTGATAAAAGAGCAGAGAAGGGGAGCCAGAACACATATGGACAGATTTGGCCTGTGAAGAAGCTGGGAAACCATGAGTCTAGGAGGGAGCTCTCATTTAATGACTTGTGTTTGCTCATGAATGAGAAACAAGGTTATTAGCTAAAAGGCCAAAGGGGTTATGGTGGTAGTGGGGAAAAAAAGTGAAGAATAAATGAACTTACCAGAGAAATGTTAAGAATCGCTGGACTGGCCAATTTAAAGCAAAATGTGTCAGAATGCTTCCTTGGTATCTTTAAAGAGATCTTTATATGCAGCAGAAGGGCAAACAAAGCTGAGATCAGACCAAGGACTTAATTGTAAAAGTAGTTAAGTTTTGGAGCAGGCAGAATCTTAGCCTGGGTGCATCTCCTATGCCAAAGCAATGGCTTGGACAGAAAAGTACTGAGACCCTGTGATTTGGAATGGGAATATATAGATAAATGTGTTGGAAGATCTTGAACTTCCAGATTCCCCTGAAACCTCTGGTCCGGCAGAAATGACCTCTCCCTATTGCTGGGAGTCAGAAGTGCCTCCTTGCTTGAAGGACAGACAGATATCTCAAATAAAGCAGGTGTCCTACAAGAAATTCTTGACTTCCTCAGCAACTGCCCTGTCAATAACTATCCCATTCATCCCTTCTTATCATTTAGACAATTAAGAGAGTCAAAACTCTCTGGGCAAGCATTGAGTTTGCCAAGGGAGGAGAGGGATTTCTTCAAGGGGCTGCAAGACTTGGTTAATGTAGGCAGGGCAGAGACTGGGAAGTATGCCTGGGAATGAATCCTGAGGGTTCTGGATCAAGGAGCCAGACTAGAAAGCTCTTTAGGAGAGAGTTTGTTAATGGGGCACTCACGCATGACACAGGATTTAACTATCTTGCAAAGGAGCTGGAAGGTGATTTTTATAGCAGCCAAATGGTTCTTAGAGGTTTGCTGAGAGTCATGGCCCACATTAAATGAAATAGAGATTTCAGAGCTCCCTTGCAGACTGTGGATGAAGAGCTCCAAAGACTTAGAGAAGTTCCCCAAGGCATGCTGGAATGGATCTACTATAGAAAACCAGAAAACCTACCAGTTGACTATGTTTTTTGATAGGGTGGGAGGATTCTCCATTCACCAAGGAGATAAGTGATGGGTTGGTGAGAGGATCCCAGCATAAATGAGAAACTCAGCATGGTTGTCCTCAAAAGGTTGGGACCGATGACTGAACATGCTGATACAAACTGAGAATCTAGCAGAAGCCTGCAGAAGCTATCATTATTTATGGTGAAACATGAATGGCATTCTTTCTAAAACCTAGAGTCAGAAAACAACTGAGACATCAACTCCACCGTGACATATTGTATTTGAAATTCAACCTGGGTAGTTAAGAAAGTAAAACAATAAAAGTTTCAAAAGTTGTAAAGGAAAACTTTTATCTTCAAATAATATGAATATGTATACAGAAAATCTGTGAGAATCGATGGACAAACTCTCAGAAATAGAGAGAAACAAGCAAGATTGCTGGGCCCAAGATCGGTGGACAAACTCTCAGAAATAGAGAGAAAGAAGCAAGATTGCTGGGCCCAAGATGGGTGGCGTTTCTTGACACCACCACAAACAATAACAACAAAGTGATTTAAAAGGTACCTTTATTATAGCAATAATGACAACAACAAAATAAGATGGAAAGGGATACATCTAATAAAAAAATGGGCAAGACCTTTATGGGTAAAATGGTGAGATTTAATTGGGAGATAAGAGAAGACCTAAGTAAATGTGGTGCTCAGATCAATACAGACAAACATCCTTGCCTCCCTGTGGGATTCCTTTCCCAGGCTGTGTTTCCTTGAGGGCCCTGGCTTTATGTCAGGACCAACAATCTACCTTATGCAGGTCTGTGTATTTGACACCTCTCCCTAGGTGCTAAAACCACAGCTCTTTCTTCATGAGATTGGCCTGTTCCCTTTCTCTTTGCTTTCTCTGTCAGATCAACTGGAGCATCAGCTTATGTTTCAGACTCTGGTTTCCAATTCTTTCTTCATTTTTGGTTAATGGCGACTATAAACTCAGCTATGCATTCAGAAGTATGCTTGCTATACTTATTCAGCGTTTGAGATGTGGGGACAGGAAGCTTTTTGGGCTATCTAGTTGGGCTTGTTACTCACACTTTTTAAAATATGCTGGATTTTGATCCAAGATGGCCCACTGTGGAGCAGCAGATTGGTGCCACTCTCACTGAGCAAGGCAGAGAGTAGGGACCAAGTAGACGATAGTTGAAGACACCTCAAACATAGTCTCTCAACCAACTTATTTTCAACAAAACCACCAATAACAATCACTGGGGAAAGGAGACCATATTTAGCAAATGGTGCTGGGAAAATTGGCTGGCCACCTGCAGAAGAATGAAACTGGACCCCTGCCTATCACCATATACACAAATAAACTCAGAATGGATCAAAGACCTAAACATAAATCCTCAGACTATAGGAATCCTAGAAGAAAACATAGGAAACACCCTTATGCACATCGGAATAGGTAACGAATTCTTGAACAAGTCCCCCAAAGTGAATGCCATAAAAACTAAGAGAGACAGGTAGGACCTCACCAAATTGAAAAGCTTTTGCATAGCAAAAGAAACCATCAAGAAAGTAAAGAGATAACCCACAGAATGGAAAAAAATATTTGCAAATTATGCATCTGATAAAGGCCTAATATCCAGGATCTAAAAGGAACTCAAAGTGAAAGGAAAAAAAAAAAAAAACCATTAAAAAGTGGGCAAAGTCCTTGCCAAAAAACCCACTCAAAGCAACACAAATTCATTTTAAAAAAAAGTGGGCAAAGGACATGGGAAGACACTTCTCAAAAGATGGCATATAAACAGCCAACAGACACATGAAAAATACTCAGTCTCACTAATCATTTGAGAAATGCAGATCAAAACTACAAAGAGATACCACCTACCTCTGATAAGGATGCCTATCATTAATAAGTCAAAAAACAACAGACGTTGGTGTGGATGTGGAGAAAAGGGAAACGCTTCTATACTGTTGGTGGGAGTGCAAGATAGTTCAACATCTATGGAAAACAGATTTAGCAATTCCTAAAAGCACTAAAAATTGATCCTATATACAATCCAGCAATCCCTTTCCTGGGAATATACCCAGAGGAACATAAATTGTTCTGCCAAAAAGATACCTACACACACGTTTATTGCCACACTATTTGCAATAGCAAAAGTATGGAACCAATCCTGATGTCCATCAAAAGAGAACTGGGTGAAGAAAATGTGGTACATATACATAATGGAGTATTATATAGCCATGAAGAAGAACAAAATCATGGACTCCACAGCAAATTGGATGTAATTGGAGACTATCATACTAAGTGAACTATCACAGTAACAAAGAACTGAGTGTCCCATGTTTTCACTCATAAGTGGTCTTGAACATTAGTCACATTAGCACAAGGTAGGGATTGGCAGTCACTGGGCACGGCCAGAGGAAGGAGGATGAGAGGAGGGTAGGGGGCATGTGGCAACACAAAGTGTACTTGGTTCATTACCAGCGGAAGTGAGGGCCAGATAGAAACCCAAATTTCACCTGCATGCAGCCTACTTATGTAGTTAATCCTCACTTGTACCCTACATTCCTATAATAAAATAAAATTAAGAAAATAAAAAAATTGAAATTCTTTTTGAAAAAATAAAGTATGCTGACTCTTTTTCCTAAATAGCATATTTAAAAAAAAATTAGCTCAATCTGATGGTGTCTGTTTTTCAGAGGAGCATTCAGTTGTTCATTCTCATTGGGTAGCAACATTTACAATTTGTATAGCATTCTATCTTATTTTGTATTTTTAATTCATTTTATTTTGTGGCTTCCTGATCTTTCTTTTCCCTGTTTGTGCTGATTTGCTGCTTATTTTTAGGTTGCTACTTGTTTTTTTTATACCCCCTTATTAAGTTTGGGAGCTTAACTATAATTTTCCATTCCATTAATGAAATGTTTCATTTCCAAGTACTCAGTTAAATCCATATTTTCTTCACCACTATTAAATGATAACAAATGACATTTTCCTTTATCAAGACAGTTATCTGATTGCTTCCTCTACCTTGTATATGGTGAGACTTTAGGAAGCTTTTACTTCCTGATTTTTCTCTTCCCCCACCTGAATAATACCTTTGAATAGTTTTATTCTGCCACCCCATCTTAATGCTCAGGTTTTGCTGAGAGAGTTTAGTACATCTATTCTAATCTATTGTTAGAATTTATCTTGCAGTAAGTCAGTCTTTTCTATTTAAGGAGCCTTATTTCACAGATTACATTCTGAGGTACTCATTTTCAATATATGTTTAATGATATGTGTATATAACATATCTATAAATGCATATATGCACATATATATGAATTTCTGTATATTTACTACTCACCACATTCTCATGTCCATATGTACTTCTATTTTTTTTGAAAATACAAGTTTTTTAGACAAGTTTGTTAAAGTTTTGTTTTTTAAAAAAAATCTCAGATAGGTTCATAAGTGGTATATATAGTCTTTGGACCATGCCTTTCTGCAAATAGCATTTTTGACCCCCTTCTGTCAGCAACACAGCAGCAGGCAGATTTCAACCTCCTTTCAAGACACCAAGGGAAGAGAGGACTCAGCTCCCTTGCTCAGCCCATCTTCAGGTCCTTGGAAGACAGACAGAGTCGACAGTCTTGTGGGCCATTATTGTCTTCCTCCAGGGTCAGGCATCTCTGCACAGTAAACTTTCTTTTTTGAGTTGGAGTCTCACTCTGTTGCCCAGGCTGGAGTGCAGTGGCATGCTCATGGCCACCGCAGCCTCCATCTGCCGAGATCAGGCAATCCTTTCATCTCAGCCTTACAAGTAGCTGGATCTACAGGTATGAGCCACCATGCCCTGCTAATTATTTTTTAATTTTTATTGTAGAGACAAGGTCTCACCATGTTGCCCAGGCTGGTCTCGAACCCCTGGTCTCAGGCAATCCTCTCGCCTCAGCCTCCCAAAGTGCTGGGATTACAGGCTTGAGTCACCGCACCTGGCCTCACTAAGCTTTCTTTAGGAGTCACCAAGTTTCTTGTCTGGCCCTGGGACTTTTGCAGCACTTGTCCCTAAGTCAGTGTATTGCAGAGGAAAAACAAGTGTAGCCTCAGGTTAAATAACAACAGTGGTTGGGATTGCTTATGGGAACATGGAGAAGGGGATGGCCAGTGGTCAAGAATAGAAGCCTGGGGACACTAAGGTTTAAGGAGCAGGCAAAGAAAAGGGGCCTGAGGAGGAGGAAGTGGACATTAGGATCACATATAAGAGAGAGGTCATGTAAATATTGCCTGCATGTCTTCACAAGCTAGGATGATAGCTGGGTAAGCTTTCCTTTCGCACCCCACATTTCTATGACTATGTCTCATTTGCCAAATAAACAGGAAGGCCAGATTTCCCAGGGCCCCTTATTCTTATATTTCTCAGACTTTTTGGAGTGTTTGCATGAACTCCATCATCAGTCCTGGATATCTTTGCTGCTTGCTGGCATGAGTGGCAACTCAAGGGCCCGCATTCAGCTCAAAGAACTCTAGAATAGTTCCTGCTACGGCTAGTACCAGTGTAGGTAAAGATCAGCATGCCCAAATGGTACAATCCCGTGGGTGAAATCTAGCAATGTGTAACAAAATGACAAATATATTACACATTGAATCCCACCTCTGTGAATTTACACCTCCAACAGCAACAATAATAAATATACAAAGGCTTATTAAATGTTGATTTATCTGTAATAGAAAAATATTGGAAACATCCAATTGCACAATTACACGAGACTGGTTCAACAAATGATATATCCACAAAATGTAGTGCCATAAGGTATAAAAAGAATGAAGAAGTTTTTTCATGAAATCATATAAAATAATTTTTCACATGAGTTGTAAAATAAAAAAGGTACAAAGGAATGGATATATACACATTTAGTATTATTTATCTATTTTTTTCATAACAAATTGCTCCTAAACTTGAGGACTTCAAGCAACAATAATATTTATTATCTCAGTTTTTGTGGTCAGGAATTTAGGAGTAGCTTAACTAGGTAGTTCACGTGTAGGGTCTTTCATGAAGTTTTAGCCAAGTTGTTTACTGGTGTACAGTGATATGAAGGCTTTCCTGAGGATAAAAGATCTGCTTTTAACATGGCTGGCAAGTTGATACTGGCTGTTGGTGGGATGTCTCAGTTACTCTTCTTTACTACAGGACTTTACTACAGGACTGCTTAAATGTCATCAAGTTTCTCTAAGATTAAAAAAAAATTCAAAGAAACCAAGGCAGAAGCAGTATTGTCATTTATGACCTAGTTTTGTATTCATATATATACATATATAAATACTTGAAAAAAATGATAGCATCTGTACTAAACATGTATAGACTTTTTTCTTGTTATTATTCCCAAACAATACATTATGGCAACTATGTATATATGATTTCATTGTATTAAGTGTTATAAGTAATCTAGAGATGATTTAAAGCACACAGGATCTATCTATATCTATATCTAGATATATATCTCTCTCCTTAATAACTGGAATTTGTCACAGGCATTTAATGTTGGTTTAACATTTGAAAATCAGTCAATATAATGCACTATAGTAACGGAACAAAAAAACCATGTGATCATCTCAACAGATGCAGAAAAAAAGAATACATTTTACCCTCTTTCATGACAAAAAAGTCTCAGAAAACTAGGAATAGAAGGAATTCTATTTAATTGATAAGGGGAAGCTACCAAAAAGATAGCATTATATTTAATGGTGAAATTGTGAATACTTTTTCTCTAAGATTAGAAACAAGGAAAAGTTTGTTTTCACCACTTCTATAAATATGATGATATTAACCAATGCAATATGGAGAGAACAAGAAACACTGATAATTGGAAGGAAAAAATTATTATTATTCATATGTGACATAATTGTGTATGTAGAAAATCCCAAAGAATCTATAAATAATTACTATTAATATGTGAATTTCACAAAGTTGCTAGATACAGGGAAAATATAAAAAATTTTGTTTACTACTAAAAAACAGTTGAAATAGAACTTAAATGAAATAAGAATACAATGGAAAGTAACACTAAAAATATCAAATATCTAAGATAAATTTAATGAGAGATAAGCAAATCCTCCACACCAAAATCTATAAGACATTGTTGATAAAATTAAAGAAGACTTAAATAAATGGAGGAATATAACATGTCCTAGGATGTAAATCTCACTTTTAAAATCCTACAAACCAGAAGAGGGGCTTATTTTCAACCTCCTTAAAGAAAAACAAATGCCAGCCAATAATTTTGTATCCAGCCAAACTAAGCCTCATAAACAAAGGAAAAATAAAATCCTTCCCTGACAAACAAACACCAAAGGAATTTGTTGACCAAATCAACTTTACAAGAGATGCTCAAAGAACTAAACTTGGAAATGAAATGATGACTCTCACTGTCACAAAAGAGCACATAGGTACAAAGTTCACAATGCCTATACAACAATTACACATTTGAATCTCCAAGTCAGTTAGCTCACAACACTATGGCAGGAAAAAACCTCACATATCAATATTAATCCTGAATGTAAATGATCTAAATGCCACATTTAAAATAATCAGAGAGGCAAACTAGATAACCACCCCCCAACAAAGAAACAAAACAAACAACAACAATGACAACAACAACAAAAAATAAGACTCAAACATATACTGCCACAAGAGACCAACATATTGGCTAAAGACAGTAACAGACTCAAAGTAAATGGGTGGAAAAGAAATATCAGGTGAATGGACAACAAAAATAAGCAGGCATAGCCATCCTCATATAAATAACTCAGATTTAAGCAAAAACAGTAAAAAAGACAAAGAACGACATTAGAAAATGATAAATGGCGAAATTTAAGAAGAAGATTTAACCACCTTAAACATATATACACAAACACCAGAGCACCCAAATTCATGAAACAAACACTACCTGACCTCTGAAAATATATCAATAACAATATCATAATAATGGTTGACTTCAACACCCCACTGACATCACTAGACAGATAATAGAGGCAGAAAGTTAACAAGGAAGACTTGGACTTAAACTGGACTATAGACCAAATGGATCTAACAAACATCTAAGAACTTTCTACCTAACAACTGCAGAATATTCATTCTTTTCATCTCTACATGGAGCATTCTCCAAAATAGACCATATGCTTGCCATCAAGCAAGTATCAATAAAATTAAAAGCTTCAAAATTATACTAAGCATATTCTCAGATTATAGTGAATAAAATTAGAAATCAACACTAAGAGGAGTTCCCAAAACTATACCACTACATAGAAATTGAAAAACTTGCTCTTGAATGATCCTTGCGTAAATAATGAAATTAATGCAGAAATTTTAAAAAAATTGCTGAAACAAATTAAAAGAGTGATGCAACATACCAAAACTTCTGGGACACAGCAAAATCAGTTATGAGAGGAAAGTTCATAGCATTAAATGCCTACATCAAAAAGATAGAGAGATCAGAAATTGACAGCTTAACCTTGCACTTCAAGAAACTAGAAAAACAAGAACAATTTAAATCTAAAGCTAGCAGAAGGAAAGAAGTAACAAAGATCAGAGCAGAACTAAAAAACACTGGGGGGAAAAAGATACAAAGGATCAATGAATCAAGAAGTTAGTTTTTTTGAAAGAATAAATAAAATCAACAGATCATTGGCTAGATTAACCAAGAAAAAAACAGAGAAAACTCAAATAAATTTAATCAGAAATGAAGCCCTCTATGGCAAATAATTGGAAAACTGAAGGGAAATTGATAAATTCTTGGAAACATACAACATCCAAAGACTGAGCCAGAAAGAAATAGATACTCTGGATAGACTAATGATGAGCAATAAAATTGAATCAGCAATAAAAAGTCTTCCTACAAAAGAAAGCCCAGGGCCAGATAGATTCACATCTGAATTTTATTATATGTACAAAAAAGAGCTGGTATAAATCCTACTGGAACTGTTGCAGAAAATTAAGAAGGAGGTACTCCTCCCTAACTCATTCTATAAAGCCAGTATCACACTGATACCAAAATTAGGCCAGGACACAACAACAGAAAAGAAAACAACAGGCCTATTGATGAATATAAATATTAAAATCCTTAACAAAATACTAGCAAATCAAATTCAACAGCATATAAAAAAAAATTACCCATTAAAACCAAGTGGTTTTTATTCCAGGGATGCAAGGATGGTTTAATACCCACAAGTTAATAAGTGTGATTCATCACTAAGCAGAAGTAAAAATAAAAACCATATAATCATCTCAATATATGTAGAAAAGGCATTCAACAAAATCTAACTTTCTTTCATGATGAAAACCCTAAACAAACTGAGCATTGAGGGGATATATCTTAAAATATAAGAGCCATATATGATAAACCCACAGTCAACATCATACTTAACTGGGAAAAGTTGAAAATATTCCCTGTCAGAACAGGAACAATGCAGTGTTGTCCAATTCCACAAGTCATATTCAAGCTCATACTGGAAGTCCTAGCAAGAGAAAGAAATAAAAGGTATCCAAATTAGCAAAGAGGAAGTCAAACTATTTCTGTTCATGAATGACATAACTGTATACCTAGAACACCCCAAAAGATTCTTCCAAGAAGCTTCTAGATCTAATAAATGACTTCAGAAAAGTCTCAGGATACAAAACCAATGTATACAAATCTATAGTGTTCCTATACACCAACAATACTAAAGCCAAGAACCAAATCAATCCCATTCACACTTGCCACACAAAAAGAAAAAAAAAAAAAAATATATATATATATATATATATATATATATACACACACACGATTTCTACAAGAAGAACTACAAAACACTGATGAAAGAAAATGTAGATGACACAAACAAATGGAAGAACATCCCATCTTCATCTTCATGGTTTGGGAGATTCAATATTATTAAAATGACCACACTGCCCAAAGCCATCTATAAGTTCAAAGCAATTTTGATCAAAATACCAACTTTAGCTGAGTGCAGTGTCTTATGCCTGTAATCCCAGAACTTTGGGAGGCCAAGGCAAGAGGATTGCTTGAGCAAAGGAGTTTGAGACCAGCCTGGGCCATATAGTGAGACCTTATCTTTACAAAAAATAATAATAATAAATTAACAGGGTGTTGGGATGCGTGACTATAGTCCAAGCTTCTTGGGACCCTGAGATAGAAGATTGTCTGAGTCCGGGAATTTGAGGCTGTGATTAGCCATGATTGTGCCACTGCACTTCAGCATAGGTGACAAGAGTAAGACCCTGACTCCAAATAATAATAATAATAATAGTAATAGTAATAATAATAATAATGATGATGATGATGATAATACAAACTTTGTTCTTCATAGAACTAGAGAAAACAATCTTAAAGTTTATATAGAACCAAAAAAGAATCCAAAGCAATTCTAAGCAAGAAGAATAATTGTGGAGGCACCATACTACCTGACTTCAAATTATATAAGACCAGAGTAATTAAAACAGAAGGTACTGGTACAAAAATAGACAGATTGATCAATAGAACAGAATAGAGAACCAAAAAATAAAACCATATACCTACAACCAATTGGCCTTTGATAAAGCCAACAAAAACAAACAATGGAGGAAAAGGCACCTAATTCAATAAATGGTGCTAGGAATATTGGATAGCCACATGCAAAAGAATGAGACTCACCAGATACAAGCATTGACATGCAAAAGAATGAGACTCACCAGATACAAGCATTGACTCAAGATGAATCAAAGACTTAAATGTAAGATCTGAAACTATAAAAATCTTAGAAGAAACCCTAGAAAACACTTTTCTGGACATTGGTCTAGGCAAATAATTTATGAAAAAGACCTCAAAAGCAATTGCAAAATAGACAAATGAGACTTAATTTTTTTGAATTGGAGTCTCACTCTGTCACCCAGACTGAAGTGCAGTGGCCGCTCCTGGCCACCGCAGCCTCAACCCGCTGGGCTCCGGCGATGCTTCCGCCTCAGCCTTCCAAGTAGCTGGAACTACAGGCGCGCGCTACCACGCCTGGCTAATTTTTTGATTTGTTGTAGAGATGAGGTCTAGCCAAGTTGCCCAGGCGGGTCTCGAACCCGCGGGCTCAGGCAATTCACTCACCTTGGCTCCCAAAGCATGGGATTACAGGCTGAGCCACCGAGCCCGGCCAAGACTTAATTTTTAAAAGAATTTTTATTTCAAAGATGTGGGGTACAATTCAGGGTTAAGTATACAAATGTTCATTTTGCAGGTACCCTTGTTGATGAGGTGTACCCCCTTCCCCTGGCAGTTTCCACTACTGCCAATGTCTTATAGTATTATGATAATTGTTCAAGTTCCACTTATGAGTGAGAACATGTGATACTCAGTTCTTTGTTTCTGTGATAGATAATTCAGTATTATAGACTTTAAGTCCATCCAAGTTGCTGTGAATTTCATAATTTTGTCCTTCTTTATGGCTGCATAATATTCCATCGTGTATATGTACCATATTTTTAGAATCCAGTCCTCTTTTGATGGGTAGCACGGTTGGTTCCATGTTTTTGCTATTGTGAATAATGCTGCAA
This sequence comes from Carlito syrichta, assembly GCF_000164805.1. NCBI lineage: Eukaryota > Metazoa > Chordata > Mammalia > Primates > Tarsiidae > Carlito > Carlito syrichta. The sequence continues at coordinate 214,678 of NW_007258123.1, read as the reverse complement.
TAAATGTGTGTGCAGTCATCTTTTTCATAGAATGATTTGAGTTCCTCTGGGTATACTCCTAGTGGAGAGATTGTGGAGTCATATGGGAGGTTGATTTTTAGATCTTTTAGGATTCGCCAAACTTTTTCCACAGAGGTTGTATTAGCTTACCTTCCCACCAACAGTGTAGGAGTGTTCCCTTTTCCCTGCATCCTCTCCAGCATCAGTTGTTTTTTGAGTTATTAATGATGGCCATCCTGACTGGAGTTAGGTGGAATCTCAGTGTAGTTTTAATTTGCATTTCTTTGATGACTAGTAAGGCTGAGCATGTTTTCATGTATCCGTTGGCTGCTTGTATGTCTTCTTTTGGGAAGTGTCTCTTCATATCTTTTTCCCACTTTGTAAGGGGGATGTTTACTTGTTTTCTTCTTGGCATGTTTGAGTTCCTTGTAGATCCTAAATGTTAGCCCTTTATCACCTACACAGTTGGCAAATATTTTTTTCCCAGTCAGTGGGCTGTCTCCCCACTCTCTTGATGGTTTCTTTGGCTTTGCAGAAGATTGTCTGTTTGATGAGGTCCCACTTGTCTATCTTATCTCTTATGGCATGGGCACTTGGGGTTTTGATCAAGAATTGGTTGCCAGTTCCAATTTCCATAAGGGTGTCTCTTGCACTTTCTAAGGTTCTCATAGTTTGAGGTTTTACATTTAGGTCTTTGATCCATTTAGAGTTGATTTTTGTGTGTGGGGATAGGTAGGGTGCTGGAGTCCAGCTCTAGGAGAGAGTCAGGGCTTGAGATGGGGGAATCGGGAAGCGGTGAAAAAGAAAAGATGAAAACGACAGGAATCCTCTTCCTGGGGAGAGCTCAAGACTCTGCCAATTTTTATTTATTTTTCACAAGCTTATATAGGTTTTCCACTCAGCCCTGTACCCACAATGTATCTTATGTTGCTAACCAAACGTCCACGTACATCCTTTTTGCACTCACAATAAGGTTGACTTTTAACAATTTCAACCACAGATGGTGTTTTTCTTAAGTCAAACATTTATGAACATTCTGGTTTTCTTCCTAACTTTCTTATAACTATTTACTATTATAGGTCTATAATATCCTTACCCTATAAAGCTAAACCTTAACCCTAAGTTATTTAATTTACTTACTACTATATATTTATTTCTATTAATCTTATTTCTATCCTTATATCCCTATATTTTCTTAACTATCACTTACACTATTATGTATCTCTTATCTTATTAGTTTATCTTATCTTACTATCTTATTATTAATATTCTAAATTCTATCTTCATTAAACTACTTATTTAATCCTAAAATATCTTAACCTATTTTTTTTTATCTCAAACGGTTGTTTTCCACCAGCTCTCAGCTGGGGTCTATTGTTTATGAGGAAGTGGTCAATTCGTTTTTTCTTGGTCTCCTGCTGTTACTGAAAAACATCCTTACACACCCTAAGGGGCACCCCTTTTGCTGCAATCTCACCTCCATTATGCCCAGGTATAATTTTTGCTGTCAAATGCCATCATCCATTTGCGCATCTATTATCTCAATTAAAGAGGGAACATTCTCAAGCCTATGCACGCAATCCTTCAAAGTTAGGGAAGGCCGTCAACAGAATCCATGGGGCTTTGCCTCCATCATGGCCGCATTTTACTGGGGCCTTGCTCCCAGCCGGTATTTTTCCTGTTTTCAGGTCCCTTTTACCTTACTTTTACTAGTGATTGCGGCTCCCGACAGTAGGGGTCTTGCTTAATCTTATGCATGTGGTCAGCCAGTTTTCCCAGTACCATTTACTAAATAGGTTCTCCTCTCCCCAGTAATTGGTGGTAGTGGCTTTGTTGGAGATCAGGTGGTTGAGAAATTGCGATTTTGCTTCTGGAATCTCTATCCTGTTCCACTGGTCTATATGCTTGTTCTTATACCAGTGTCAGGCTGTCTTGTTATTGTAGCTTTATAATAAAGTTTACAGTCTGGGAGTGTGATACTTCTTGTTTTTTTTTTCTCTGAGGATTGTTTTGACTATTCATGCTCGCTTATGTTTCCATATGAATTCCTATATTGCTGTTTCCAGGTCTGAGAAGAATGCTGCTGGTAATTTAATGGGTACTGCATTAAATCTATATAGTGCCTTGAGGAGATGGACATCTTAACAATGCTGATTCTTCGAATCCATGAGCATTGGAATATTTTTCCATTTGTTCGTGTCATCTTTGATTTCTTGGAGCAGTGTTTTATAGTTTTTGTTGTAATGGTCTTTCCCTTCTCTGGTTAGCAAGATGCCGAGGTATTTCATTTCTTTGTGTGTGGCTATTGTGAATGGGATTGTGCTTTTTATTTGGATTTCAATTTGTTTATTGTTGGTGCATAGGAATGTAACTGTCTTTTGCACTTTTTTTTATGCCTTGAGACTTCGTCAAAGTCCTTTATCAGTGCAAGGAGGTTTTTGACAGATTCTCTTGGGCTTGCGAGGTATAGAATCATGTCGTCTGCAAAGAGGGATAAGTTGACTTCCTCTTTTCCTATTTGGATACCCCTGATTTCCTTCTCTTGTTTGATTGCTGTAGCTAGGACTTTCAATACTATGTTGAACAGGAGGGGTGAAAGTAGGCATCCTTGTCTTGTTCTGGTTTTCAGGGGAAATGGTTCCAATTTCTGTTTGTTTAGCAGTATGTTGGCTGTGGATTTCTCATAGATGGCTCTTATTATTTTGAGATATGTTCCATCTATGCCTAGATGTTCGAGGATTTTTATCAAGAAGGGGTGCTGGATTTTATTGAAAGCTTTTTCTGCATCTAATGATAAAATCATGTGATTTTTATTTTTACATCTGTTGATGTATTTAATCATGTTTATGATCTTGCAGATGTTGAACCTGCCCTGCATTCTGGGGATGAAGCCTACTTGGACATACTTTTGCACAGCAACAGACATAATTGACAGAATGAACAGAAATCCTACTGAATGCAAGAAAATATTTACAAATTATACCTCATAAAACAACCCATCAAAAGTGGGCAAAAGATGTGAATAGACACTTCTCAAAAGAAGATACACAAGCAGCCAAAAAACATATACAAAATGCTCAACATAACTAATCATCAGAGAAATGCAAATTAAAACCATAATGAGGTATTACTTCACACCAATCAGAGTGGCTATTATTAGAAGGTCAAAGAACAGATATTGACACCATTGCAGAGAAAAGAGAACCCTCATTCACTGTTGGTGGGATTGTAAATTAATTCAGCCTTTATGTAAACAAAATGGAGATCTCTCAAATAACTTAAAATTGAATCACTATTTGACCTAGCCATCCTGCTATTAGTGATCTACCCCAAGGAAAATAAGTCAATATATTAAAAAAAAAATACCTGTACTCGTACATTAATTTCAGCACTATTCACAATAGCAAATCATGGAACCAATCTAAGTGCCCACCAATGATTGAATGGATCAAGAAAATGTGGGAATACTATGCAGCCATAAAAAGAATTAAATCATATCCTTTGCAACAACATGGATGGAGCTGGAGATCATCGTTTTAAGTGAACTGACTCAGGAACAGAAAACCAAAGTTCTCACTCATATGCGTTAACCAAATGGTAACAAAGGTGGAAATGATAGACACTAGGGACACCAATAAGAGGGGGAGGTGTGTTGGTTTAGGGTTTGGATATTACTTAAGGGGTACAAGGGCTACCTGAGACCCAATCTCCACCACCACACAAAATGTCCATATAAAAAAATGCATGTGTACTCCCTGAATCTAAAATAAAAATGGAAAAAATAAAAAGGAAAGAAAATCAATTCTTTCCAGTTTATTTAGCTATAGATTTAGTAAAATACTAATAAAAATTCCAGAAGTTTTTATGAACATTGACAATTGATTTTAAATATATTCTGAGTGGTAGAATGCAAAAGACCTAGAATAGCCAAGACAATCATGAAGAAGAATAAAAAAGCAGGGTAATTTACACTATTAGATATCAAGACCAATGATAACATAAAAATTAAGAGTGCTATTGATGAAAAAATAGACCAATAGATTAGAAAAGAAAGTCCAGAAATCTACACATATATTGTCACCTATTTATCATAAAGGCACCTCTTCTATTCAGTGGAATAGGAGTAGTCTTCTCAATATGTTGTACTTGGTCAATATCTAAGTGAAAAAGATAAATGAATCTTTATTCCTAACTCATCACATAACATACATTAATTTGACATGGATTACAGATCTAAGTGTGTAAAAAGCTTCTAACAATACATCTCATAGAAGAAAACATAAGAGTTTGTCTTCATAACTTTGGTTCTCCATGGACTTTCATAAGGTATGGTAATACTAAGAGACACTCTAATGAATCTGTATTCCACACATACTCTTTTTTTTAACCTCTGTTGTGGAGTAGAATCCAATTTCCTCTTGGTAATTAGGATTAATTACTCAAATCAGTAGAGTAACTCCCTCCTTTTCATGTTGCTTCAGAGGTATGGGAAACCCAAAGTAGTTCGCTTGCCATTTTAACTTCCTGTTGAATGGAATCATTGCTGTATCTCCTGGTGGAAGTATTCCTCCCCCCTCTGGAACTAAGACCTCTAGGCCAGCAGAGTACAATGTCATGGAGACAGGAAACAAAAACGTTGCCAGTGGGTTACCAGGGGTAATAATGTGTGGTGCCACTCTCATCTCCACTCTTTGATTCCTAGACCCATGAATCCTGGCTATGAAAGAAATAGCACCACATATTGGCTGCTGATTTAGAACATATACAGCTTCCTGGAGAATGCTGCCCCACCCCTGCAAGGTATTGCCAGTCGACTGGATTTATAACTGAGTTTTTGAAAGGCCATTACACTGTCTGTCAAGCCAGCTACTTCAGGATGATGGGGAACATAGTTAGACCAAGTGAATACTATAAGAATGGACCACACTTCTTCTGTGAAGTGAGTTACTTAATCAGGAGCAATGCTGTGTGGAATACCATGATGGTGGATAAGACATTCTTTAAGTTCATGCATGGTAGTTTTGGCTGAAGCATTGAGTGCAGGGAAGGCAAATCTATATCCAGAGCAAATATCTAGTCCAGTAAGAACAAAACATTGCTTCTTCTGTGTTGGAAGTAGGCCATTGTAGTCAATATGCTGCCAGGTAGCTGGGTAATCAACCAGGGGAAAGCACCATATCAGGACCCAGTGTTGTTCTTTGCTGCTGGCAGATTGGGTATCTGCAGTGACTGTAGCCAGGTTGGCCCCCATTGCGTGATAGCAAGGGTGGCTAGGGAAAGAGTATTCCTATAGTAGGTCATCTTATCCACTTGATTATTAAAATCTTCTTCTGCTGAGCTCATCATTTGGTGAGCATTCTCATAGAACACAGATAACTTTATGTTTTTGCCCATTCAGAGAGGCCTGTCCACATATATCTTTCCTAGGCCTCCTAGTCAACAATTTTTCAATTGTTTCTTTCATGACCCTGACCATCAGGCAAACCATTAATCATAGCCCATTAATTAATATGTAATCACACATCTGGCCATCTTCCCTTCCAAGCAGTGTGAACAACCAGAGTGTACTGCTCCACATTTTGCCCACTAGGAGGGTTTTCCCTTCATTATTGTCCTTCAGGGATGTCCCAGAGAAGGGCTGTAGTGCTGCAGCAGTACATCTTAGGGTGACACCTGTATATTGCATGGAATGATCTGTACACTGGCCCAAGTTTTCTCATCCTTTATTAACGAATCATAGGGAACTCCCCATGAAACTATAGATGGGACCCGGGAGAGAGAAGATAATGTAGCAGAAGTGGAGAACATGGGCATTTGAACCACTTACTCATGTAAGTTTTTTGTGCCTTTAGAGCCTTGTTGAGCCTGATCTCAACTATACCTACTTCCATTTGATGACAGAGTGCTTATGTGCACATCCAACTTAATGGCTTGTTGGATCAGACACAATCCAGGTTTTGATGGGCAGATTACATTGCATGGTAATGTGCTGGCCCAGGCCTAAGCATGCAGTGTCTAATGAAACACACAAGCAAGCCAAAAGCTCTTTCTCAAAAGGAGAAACCACAGGAGATGGCAAATCTTGTTTCAAAATCCTGATTCACCTAATAGAGGCATGTCAAAGGCTCCAAACAACATCCCTATCTGCCACTGACACTTCAAGCACCATTGAATTTGCTGGATCATATGGCACAAATGGCAGAAGTGCTTCTGATGGTTTTTACTAGCAGGTTTTCGGGAAAAAAATTACTTGCCAGATTAATTTCTACTACCAGGTACAAGGAAATGTGTTAATTTGCTCAAGCGATAAAGCCACATCTGGAACAGCAGCTGCAATTGGAATTACCACCTGGCTAAGCTTATGAGAATCTACTGTCATTCTCCAACACCCACCTGTCTTCTGCATAGACTAAATAGGCAAGTTGAATGAGGATGTGAGGGGAATCATCACCTTTGTATTCTTCTTTAAGTTCTTGATGGTGGCACTAATCTCTGTAACCATTCAGGAATGTAGTATTGTTTTTTGCTTACGACTTTCCTAGGCAGAGGCAGTTAGAGTGGCTTCCATTTGATCTTTTCTACCATAATAGCTGGGCAGAGAACTGATTTGGGGATTCTTCCAGGTAATAAGTATGTTTGTTCCAATTATCCATCCTGGAACTGGAAAAATAATCATAGAATGAGTTCAGGGAACTGTTATATCCACTGTGAGATAGACATGAGCTAAAACTCCATTAATCACCTGACCTCCATAAGTCCCTACTCTAACTTGTGTACCACAGTGACTTTTTGGTCTCCTAAAATTAGTATCAGTTCAGAACAGTGTCCAGTAATACCTGCAAAGTCTATTTCCTTTCCCCCAATAGACTGCCACTCTTGTAAAAGGCTATAGTTTCCTTTGAGGAAAGAAGGAGAAAAAATTAACAGTATGCATTTTTAGCTATGTAGTAAGATTCTTCCTCAAGGGAATCTGACCTCTCCTTTGGTCTTGGGTCCACACACGAGTTCAAGTCTGGGAATTGGTTAAGAAGCTGTGAATTTTTGTTTTTATGATTCAAGTTAGACTTCTGTTCACTTGACCAAGAACTCTTCCACGTATACAAATCAAGTTAGAATTTAGTAGACTGCCCATAAATTTCATTTGTAAGGACACCAAGAGCAACCAGCCAACACTGTAGGCCTTGGTGAGTCTGACTATTCTTTGACTCCTGTCCATTACATTAACTACACTCACCTTGTCCTTGTCAATTACATCACCACTTGGCCCCTGACATCCTAGAATCTGATTATTTTCATTTCATTTAGGTTCACTGGCAGCAGTTCCTTCTGTATTTTCTGACCCACCAACAAGAGTGGCCATAGAGCTCTTCAAGGATGCTGGGTTCTCCTTACAGATTTATTTCTCATATAAACCACGCCTGGTGACAGGTGTGTCCTCTGAACTTTCCCAGGGTGGATGAACATGTCTTATATGATAAATCCATGTTAGCATTCCAACATTTCTGAACCTTTGGATACTTTCTTCTATAAAACTCCTCAAGGCAGTTCTGGCATTTCAAGCACCCTTAATATAACCCTGTCTTTTGTTCCATGTTGTAACCAACAAATTAAACACATTGTTAGAGCCCTTTCTTACTCTGTAAGCTGCAACTTTATACTCAGAAACTTTGCTTTGTGAACCTACATCAGTAAACTCAGTCAATCCAACTTTGTTTCTTCACTATAATCTCACATTCTTAATAACTTTTCCACACATATTCCCCAAATTTTCTCTGTATAAATTTGAAAAATCAAGTAGTTCTTTGGAGTATAGTTTACCTCTTTATTGGTCACACTTTGGACTTTAACTTTTAGGTACTTCTGGGACTTGACTGATGTACTTATAGGTCTAGAAACAAAGAGGGGGTAGTGGGGATGGACCCTGAGGAGAATTAGCAGTGTTTCATGAGGCAAATGACTTAGCTCATTACTAGTTCCTCAGGATTAATCTCCTCAGAAGGGATGGAAGAGCTGCTTCTACTGGCAAAGAGACCCAGAATAATTTAGGTTTTCAACGTCCCCACTTTTATGAGGACCTTTCCATATGCTATTACTTACCAGTCAATGATTTCACTTTAACAGCAGACATCTTACAAGACTGGTGCCAGCTCGCACCAATCATTCAGATTGGTCTGAATATTGAAGTCCCCCTAGCATGTGTATTTTTGAACTTAGTCCCCATTGTGTTAGATTAGCAAGTGGGACTTTTGGGAAGTAATTAAGTGATGAGGGTTCCACCTTAAGAAAAAGATGAATACCCTTATAAAAGAGGTTAAACGGAGCTGCCTTTCGCTTTCACCATGTGAACATGCAGCAACAAGGTGCCATCTGTAAAGCAGAGAATGGACCCTTGTCAGTTGCCAAATCTGGCATCATCTTGATCTTGAACTTCCTAGCCTCCAGAACTGTGAGAAATAAATTTCTGTTGTTTATAATCTGCTAGTCTAACATATTTTGTTACAGTAGCTGGACAGACCAAGACAGGAATTCAATTTGTGTTGTAATTTAGTTACTTGTAGGATGAGATTCTGGGTTTGGTTTTGAGAAATCTCAGCTCTGTGGCTAGAGGAGATATATGGGTTTCTTTCATAAACAGAAAAAATTTCAGGTTATTTATGCAGTGCTTAAATTGAAAATATGAGTACTTTTTATTTTCCCACTTTATGCAGTATAATTAGGAGCTACCAGGCAAAGTCATTATATGCCTTAGTTTGACAAAAATGTTTAAGGTATCAAACAGTCATGCATTGCTTAACAATGGAGATATGTTCTTTTTTATTATAAAGATGTGGGGTACAATTCAGGGTTAGGTATACAAACGTTGGTTATGCAGGTACCCTTGTTGATGAGGTATGCCCCTCCCTCCCCTTCAATGGAGATATGTTCTGAGAAATGTATCGTTAGGTGATTTTGTTGTTGTGTGATCATCAGAGTGTAGTTATACAAATATAGATGGTATATAACCTGCTACACACCTAGCCTATATGGTATAGTAAATTGCTCCTAGACTACAAAACTGTATGGCATATTACCATACTGAATACTGTAGGCAATTATGACACAATGGTAAGTATTTATATATCTAAGCATAGACAAGATAAAATAAAATACAGTATTATAATCTTATGGGAACACCATTTTATGAGTCGTTTGTTGTCATGCTGTGCATGATTGTATAAGTTTAACCAGAACCTTGCCTCTTATAAATATTTGATTACCCAATGGTTATATTTTGCATGTATTTTTGCTGCCTCACATCATAAACTATCAATGCTCTATTGGAGAACCAATTTCAGATACCCCAGAACCAATTCAGATAACTCATCCTTTAGATTCTGTTTTTCTATAACCATTTTTGGTACCAAAATATGTAGTATTCAGGCTTCTCTGGAGAAAAAAAACAACAGAATATCGACACAATTTATATTTATATCTATACCTTCATCTATACCTATGTCTATATCTAATCTATCTATATAGAAAGAGCAAAATATTTACTGTAAGGAATTAGGTCATATGACTGTAGAGGCTGGCAAGTCCAAAACCTGCAGGGGCAATCATCAGGTTGAAAATCTAGGCAGAATTTTTTTTTTTGAGTTGGAGTCCCACTCTGTCGCCCAGACTGGAGTGCAGTGGCTGCTCCTGGCCACCGCAACCTTGACCTGCTGGGCTCCGGCGATCCTTCTGCCTCAGCCTTCTAAGTAGCCAGAATTACAGGCATGCGCTACCACGCCCGGCTGATTTTTTGATTTATTGTAGAGATGAGGTCTTGCTGCCCAGGCAGGTCTTGAACCTGCAGGCTCAGGCAGGCCACTCACCTCAGCCTCCCAAAGGTGCGGGATTACAGGCTGAGCCACCGAACCCGGCTTAGGCAGAATTTTTATGTTGCATTCTTGAGGCAGAATTTATTCTTCTCTGGTGGAGTGTAGTCTTTGCTCAAAAATTTCTAACTGATTGGATAAAGCCCATCAACATTACAAAGGGTTACTTAACTTAAAGTTAACTGATTGTAAATGTTAATCACAGCTAAAGAATACCTTCACAGCAGCATCTAGATTAGTGTTTGACCAAACTACTGGCAACCATAGCTTAGCCAAGTTGACATATAAAATTAACAATCACAAAGAGCAAAAGAATACATACAGGGAATAACACACAATATCACATACTGGGAATAACAACATGATTAATATTGTTCCACTGGAAAAAATGAAAGTCATAAAGCAGTGAAATGACATTGAAAGTGATGACAGGCTGGGCTCGGTGGTTCAGCCTGTAATCCCGCGCCTTTGGGAGGCTGAAGTGAGTGGATTGCCTGAGCCCGCGAGTTCGAGACTCACCTGGGCAACTTGGCGAGACCTCATCTCTACAATAAAATAAAAAAATGAGCCGGGCATGGTAGCGCGTGCCTGTAGTTCCAGCTACTTGGAAGGCTGAGGCGGAAGGATTGCTGGAGCCCAGCAGGTCGAGGCTGCAGTGGTCAGGAGCGGCCACTGCATTCCAGTCTGGGCGACAGAGTGAGACTCCAACTCAAAAAAAAAAAAAAGAAAGTGATGACAGAAAAAAAACAATCAATCAAGAACTTTACATTCAGCAAAGCCATCCTTTAAAAAAGGTGACATAGAGATATTTTCAAATAAATGACAATTGAGAAAATTTGTTGCTTATCACACTGGCCTTACAAGAATTCCTTCAGATAAAAGAAAATGATACCTTATGGTAGCTTAAATTCACATGAGGGAGAGTACTATAAATGTAAATATATGAGTAAATAGAAAAATCTATGTAAACAACCAGACAGAAGAGTAATAAGGAAATAGAGGACTTGAACAACACTATAAGCTAATTGTACCTAATATATATAGAGAGAACATTCCACCTAACAACAGCTAACTACACATTTTTCTCAAGTGGAACATTTTCCAGGATAGAACATATGCTAGACCAAAAAACAAATCTCAATACATTTAGAAATATTGAAGTCATACAAAATATCTTTTCTGATCACAATGAAATAAAACTAGAAATTAATTGCAGAAGGAAAACTGGAAAATCAACAAATATGTGGAAACTGAAAAAAGCATTCTTGAATAACAAATGAGCCTAGAGAAAATCACAAGAAAAAATAGAAATAATTGAGACAAATGAAAATAAAGACCTGTAGTATGGGTACAAGAATAGGCATATAGACCAATGGAACAGGATAGAGATTCTGGAAGCAAAACCTTGATTTTTCAACCCACTCATCTTCGACAAAGCCACCACCAACAAACACTGGGAAGAGGAGACCCTATTCAGCAAGTGGTATTGGGAAAACTGGCTGACCATATGCAAAAGAATGAAACAGGACCCCTACCTATCACCATACACAAAAATAAACTCTAAATAGATCAAATGCCTAAATGTAAAACTTCAAACTATAAGAATCTTAGAAAATGTGGTAGACACCCTTATACACATTGGAATAGGTAAATGATTCTTGATCATAACCCCCAAAACATATACCGTAAGAGATAAGATAGACAAGTGGCATGTCATCAAACTGAAAAGCTTTTGCAAAGCAAAAGAAACCATCAAGAGAGTGAGGAGACAGCTCTCAGAATGGGATAATAATTTGCTAACTGTATATATGACAAAGGCCTAACATCCAGGATCTATAAGGAACCCAAATAAGCTTAAAGGAAAAAAATAAATAACCCTATAAAAAACTGGGCAAAAGACATAAATGAACACTTCTCAAAAGAAGACATGTAAACAGCCAGCAGATATGTGAAAAAATGCTCAGACTCACTAATCATCAGAGAAATGCAGATCAAATCCTCATTGAGATATAGCTTAACTCCAGTAAGACTGGCCATCATTAATAAACAACAACAATAACAAAAACAAAACAGATGTTGATGAGAATGCAGAGAAAAGGGAATGCTTCTACATAGTTGGTGGGAGTGTAAACTAGTACAACCTCTGTGGAAAACAAAGTGGCAATTTAAAAAAGATCTAGAAATTGACCTTCCATATGACCCAGCAATCCTCTTTTCTGGGAATATACCCAGAGGAACACAAAGCATTCTGCAAAAAAGATACCTGCACACACATGTTTATTGTAGCACTATTCACAACAGCAAAAACGTGGAACCAATCATGCTGCTCATCAAAAGTGGGCTGCATAAAAAAATGTGGTACATATACATGATAGACTATTATGCAGCCATAAAGAAGGACAAAATTATGGATTTCGCAGCAACTTGGATGGATTTAGAATCTATCATACTCAGTGATCTATCACAGAAACAAAGAACTGAATACCACATGTTCTCACTCATAAGTGAGTCCTGAACATTTATCACAATACTACAAGACAGGGATCGGCAGTAGTTGGCCACTGCTGGGGGTGGGGCACATAACATCACTAAGGGTACCTGATCCTAAACCTGGGGAAGTGAGGACCAATGGGAGGCACAAACTTCACCTGTATGAAGATCACTTATGTTCAGAATCCTGACTTGTACCCCACATCTTTAAAATAAAATAAAGAAAAGACAAGGTTTTTTAAAAAAAGAAAATAAAGACCCATAAACATGTATGAAATGCAGTAAAAAGAGTGCTAAGAGGGAAATTTGTGGCTGAAAATGCTTACCTTAAGAAGATTAAAGATCTCAAATCAACAAACTAAATTTATATGTTAAGGAACTAGAAAAAGAAGAACAAATTAAACACAAAGTTAGCAGAAGGAAGGAAATAATAAAGATTAGAGTAGAGACAAATAAAATACAGAAGAGAAAAATAATAGAGATAATCCACAAAACCAAGAATAGGTTCTTAGAAAAGATCAACAAAGTTGACAAATATTTAGCTAGACTGACTAAGAAAAACAGGAAAGAGGACTCAAATAACTAAGATTAAAAATAAAAGAGGACATTATAACCAATTTATTGAAAAATTAGGAGGATTGTAAGAGAGTACTATGAAAAGTTGCATGCTAACAAATTGTGAAATCCAGATGAAATGGACAAATTTCTAAAAACGCACAACCTACCAAGACGGAATCAGGAAGAAATAGAAAATTTTATCAGACTTATAATTGTTAAAGAGACTGAGTCAATAATAAAAAACCTTCCAAGAAAGAAAATCCTGGGAACATATGACTGCACTGGTGCGTTCTACCACACACACTTAAAAATTAACACCAATCCTCCTCAAACTCTTCCAAAAAATTGAAAAGGAGCGAACACTTCCAAACCCATTCTTTTTAGGTTAGTATTGCCTGATACCAGAACCAGACAAATACATTACAAGGAAAGAAAATCTAGAGACCAGTATTCCTTATAAATATTGATACAAAAATGCTCAACAAAATATAGCAAGCTGAATTCAACAGCATGTTAAAAAGATTATACACTATAATCAAGTGGGATTTATTCCTGAGATGCAAGGATGTTTCAACATACAAAAATCAATGCAATACATCAAATTAACAGAATGAAGTAAAAAACAATCACCTGAGCATCTCAACTGATGCATAAAAAAATTTACAAAATTCAACTTTTTTTTTTAAGCCAGCAAACTAAAAGCAAAGAAAGCAAAGGAAAGGGGCAAAACCACCAAGGATTAGAAACAATGAAATAGAAAACAGAAAAGTATCAGAAAAAGAAATAGGGAGTTTTAATATGAACAAAAGGTAGTCTTTGTAAAGATTTTTAAAAATGTAGCAAAACTTTAGCTAGGATGAGCAGAAAGAAGTAGAGAACATTAACAAATTACCAAAATTAAGATAGAAAGATAGGACACCATCACTAACACTACAGATATTACAAAGGTTCTGTGGGAACACAATGAACAACTTCATACCAACAAATTAGACAATTTAGGTCAACTGATCTATAGCTTCAAAACAACACATTATCAAAATTCCAGCAGTTTTTTGTGGGGTAGAAATTAGCAACATAATCCTAAAACTTGTGTGGAAAATTTGAATAGCTAGAAAAATTTGGGGGAAAAAAAGAATTTACACTACCTAGTCTTAAAACTTACGATATAGGTATAATTATCAAGACAATGTTGTGCTGCTGTAAAAATAAGCATATAAGTAAATAGAGTAAAACTAAGAACGCAAAAGAAATAAACCCTTATTGTCAATTTAACTTTTTTTTTTTGAGTTGGAGTCTCACTTTTGTCACCCAATCTGGAGTGCAGTGACACGCTCATGGCCATTGCAGCCTGGACTTGCTGTGCTTAGGCGATCCTTCTGCCTCAGTCTTCCAAGTAGCTGGAACTACAGATGCACTCCACCACATCCGTCTAATTTTTGTGATTTATTGTAGAGACAAGGTCTCATCAAGTTGCCCAGGCTGGTCTCGAACCCCCAAGCTCAGGCAATCCTCTCGCTTCAGCCTCCCAAAGTGCTGGGATTACAGGCTGGGCCACCGCGCCCGGCCCAATTTAATTTTTAACAAAGGTGCTAAGGCAATTCAGTGAGGTAAAAGATAGTCTTTTCAACTAAAGGTGCTGGTATAATTATATATTTATATGGAAAAGGATACACAGATCTTTACTCATACCATACACACAAAAACAACTCAAAATAGATTATACATCTAAATGTAAGGGTTGATATAAAAATTTTAGAAAAAAACAGAAAAAAATCATGACTTTGGATTGAGCGAAGAATTCTTAGATATGATGCCAAAAACATATACCATAAGTGAAAAAAACACACCCTTTGACTTTATCAGAATTAAAGCTTTTTTGCTTTTTAACAGATAGCATTAAGAAAATGAAAAGACAAGCTACAGGCAGGGAGGAAGTATTTGCAAATGTTGTATTTATTTTTTTTAATTAAAAAGATTAAATGTATTTAGGGAGTACACTTGTAGATTCATTATATGCATATATTGTGTAGTGGTGAAATCTGGGTTTTTACCGTGCCCATCAACTGAACAGTGAACATTGTACCTAAAAGGTAGTTTTCAATCCTCATCCTCCCATCTTTTGTAATCTCCAGTGTCTGTTATTACACTCTGTATGTCCATGTGTACCATTATGTAGCTCTCACTCTCACTCATAAGTGAGGACATACGGTATTTGACTTTCTGTTTTTGAGTTATTTACTTAGGATAAAAGCCTCCAGTTCTATTCATGTTGCTGCACAATATATGGCTTCATTCTTTTTCGTGGATGAGTGTATGATATATGTGTATGTATTATTTATATCTGACATTTTCCTCCCTTTTTCTTTCTTTTTATTGTAATAATTTTGAGGGGTTCAAGCAGTTTTTGGTCTGGGCTTTAATTATACCCACCTCCTCCACCTGTGCACATTATAACCGATAGGCAATTTTTTATGTCCCTTCCCTCTCCCTTTTCTGAGTTTCCAGTGTCCATTATACCATTCTCTATGTCTTTGCATAGCCTTAATTTAGTTACCATTTATAAGTGAGATGATGTGTTTGGTTTTTTATTCCTGAGCTAGTTCACTTAGGATGATGTTTTCCAATTCCATCCAAGTTGCTGAAAAAGATATTATTTCAGTCTTTTTGATAGCTTAATAGTATTCCAAAGTGTATATATACCATGTTTTCATTATACTGAGCAATTGATGAGCATTTGGGTTGAGTCACATCTTTTTTTTTTTTTTTAAACAAAACAACTTCTATTCCTTTGGGTAAATACCTAGTAGTGTGATTGCTGGATCAAATGGTAAATCTACTTTTAGTTCTTTGAGAAATCTCCATACCAATTTCCACAAAGGTTGTTATTTATTTCAATCACAGTATTCTTTACTACTGTTATCTCAGTTATCAACTCCTTCCTATTTTCCTCTTGTCTCTTCTCCATTCTTTTTATTCTCTCTATTAATGTCTTGATATCTGGGTTTGTAGTATGTGACCAGTCATTCTGGGGGTTCTTCATTGTTTGCATTTCAAAGCCTGTTTTCTCAATATCTGATCTCCCAGGGCAGGAGTCTGTGTGAGACCTATAGTCTTCTTTTGATTTTTCTTCATTTGTGTAAATTTGCCTCCCCACTTTTTCCTCCCCTCCCCCCGTCTTCTTTAAATCTCTTGTTCATGGGTGGTGGGGTTACTTTTTGCTTCTGTTTGCTCAATCTCCTATTCTTCCTTATATGAATCTTCTGGCTTTGTTCAATTCTGAGGCTGGACTGTAGGTTGAAGGTTATACCTTTTGCAGCTTTGAGATTTATCTGACGGGGGAGCTGTGATACAAAATTTATCTGCAGATCCCAGTATCCACTGACAGGTGTATGGATACACTGGATCCTGCTTCCTACTGCCTTGAACAGTCATGGAGTGGGGGTATTGGTTTGCTCCCTGAAAGTAAAATGATGTAAGAAAAGGGAAAGAAATGGAATGGGGGGGAGTGGAAGGTGGAGACAGGAGAGTAAAAGAGAGAACAGACAGAGGTACCCACTAATAAATGAAAATAGACCTGAAGACAAATAAGAGTAAGAGAAAACAAAAACAAACAATCAAACAAAACAAGCAAACAAACAAAAAACAGCGACAACAACAAATAAACTAGGACACACAATCATACAGACACAAGCTGACCAACCTCCTTAAGATGTACTGTTTCCTTACACAACCATGAGGTCTTAGCTCCCAAGTTGGAGGTTGGGCAGAACTGGTTGGGCGAGCCACTGCAGGTCTCTGCCTGGTCACAGGGCTCCAGATGATCCCAAGTTCTGCTGCAGCCGGATCCAGCTGGGGGAGGTAGAGTGGGTGCTGTAGTTAGGCGTGTCATATGCAGCTTGGGTCTCTTTTTCTTTCTGTGTTCTCAGGTCCCAGGCTGGAGGCTGCACAGGGCTGGGTGGAGCTCATGGGGCAATGCAGCTCTCTGCCTGGTCTTGAGCGCCAGCTGTTATCTGGTCCCACCATGGTTAGGGGCGAGTTGGGGGAGGTGGAGTGCGAGACTGCTGGGCGTTGCTGGTCAGCGCATGGTCAGGGTGGCTGGGGGGTGGGGCGGTGTAGCCAACAAGGGAGCCAGGACCTCCACAGGGAAGGAGCCTTGGGCCTTCCTGGGTGGTGGAGGCTTGGGGCACGGCTGGGGGCTACAGCCGGAAGGGAACCGGGAGTTCTGTGGGTGGCAGCAGCTTGGGGCAGGGCAGGGCGCTTAGGTCCGGGAGGGGACCTGGAGCTCCGAGCGGCATCCGCTGAGGGCCTCCACGGGCAGGTGGTGGCGGCTTGAGGTGGGATGGGGCACTTCAGCCAGGGAGGTGGCCCAGAGCTCTGAGGGGCAACACTGAGGGCCTGCGCAGGCGGTGGTGGCTTAGGGCCTGGTGGAGCACTTCAGTCAGGGATGCAGCCGGTAGCTCCAAGGGGTGGATGCCGAGGGCCTCCGTGGGGGAAGCGGCTTGAGGCGAGACTGGGCACTTCAGCCAGGGCAAGGGCCCGGGTCTCTGAGGCATGGGCGCCAAGGGCCTCCGCCGGGCGGCAGCTTGAGATAGGGCTGGGCGCCTCAGCCAGTGCGGGGACCAGAGCTCCGAGGGCGGGTGTCAGCGGTGGCTTTGGGCTGCGCACGGGGCACTTCAGCCAGGGGTGGAGCTGATGGCTCTGAGGGTGGGCACAGAGGGCCTCCGCGGGCTGCGGTGGCCTGAGACCGGGCTGCGTGCCCCAGCCAGGGAGGGGGCCAGCAGCAGCTGGGGCCGGGCAGAGCAGTGTAGCCAGTGAGGGAACCCAGATCCCAGGGCCTTCACAGGCGGTGGCGGCTTGGGGCCGGGTGAGGCGGTGTAGCCGGGGAGGGAGCTGGGAGCTCCACGGGGCCAGGGGCCGGGGCCACCTGGAGCGGAACAGCGGTGGTGGCAGGGCCGCGGTAGCTGGGCAGTGCGTGGAACTGAGTCCTCCAGGCTTCAGACAAGTGGGGCTGGTGAGGGGCGGGGTGTGGGGGGGGGGGTGAGGGGGAAAGCAAGAGTCTTTATGGGAACTCACTTTCAGAGAATCTCACAGTCCTACCTGTGCCGTCGCCATCTTACCACAACTCCCTTCCATAGAGATTGTACTAATTTACACTCCCACCAGCAGTGTATTAGCATTCCCTTTTCTTTGCATCTGTGCCAACATCTATTGCTTTTTGATTTTTTTGAATAAGGGTCATTATGACTGGTATAAGGTAGTATTGCACTGGGGTTTTAATTTGCTTTTTCCTTATAATGAATGATGCTGAGCATTTTTTCATATGTTTGTTGGCCATTTGTATATCTTCTTTTGAGAGATGTTTGTTCATGCCATTTACCTACTTTTTAATGGTGTCATTTGCTTTTTTTCTTGCTGATTTGTTTAAGTTCTTTGTAGATTCTTGATATTAGTCCTTTGTCAGATGTTTAGCTTGTGAATATCTTCTCCCATTCTATAGGCTGCCTGTTTTCTCTGTTGGTTATTTCTTTTGCTGTGAAGAAGCTTTTAAGTTGAATTAAGTTTCACTTGTTTATTTTTATTTTTGCTGCATTTGCTTTTGGGGTTTTAGCCATAAATTCTTTACCTAGGCTGATGTCCAGAAGAGTTTTTCCTACATTTATTTTAGAATTTTTATGGTTTCAGGTCTGACATTTGTCTTTAATCTATCTTGAGTTAATTTTTGTATATGGGGAGAGATAGGGATCAAGTTTCATTTTTCTGCATGTAGCTATCTGATTTTCCCAGCACCATTTTTTGAATAGAGTGTGCTTTCACAGTGTATATTTTTGTTTGCTTTGTCAAAGATCAGTTGTAGGTATTTGGATTTATTTCTGGATTCTCTATTCTGTTCCATTGGTCCATGTATCTGGGCTTGTACTAGTACGTGCTGTTTTGGTTACTACAGCCTTGTAGTATAATTTTAAGTCAAGTAATGTGATGACTCCAGCTTTGTTCTTTTTGCTTAAGATTGCTTTGGCTATTCTGGCTCATTTTTGGTTCCATATGAATTATAAGATTTTTTTTTTTCTAATTCTGTGAAAAATGGCATTGGTAGTTTGAAAGGATTGCTTTGAATCTGTAGATTACTTTGGGTAATATGGTATTTTAACAATGTGGATTCTTCTAAACCAGGATCATGGGATAGCTCTCCATTTGCTTGTGTATTCTACCGTTTCTTTCATCAGAGTTCTGCAATTGTCTTTGTAGAAATCTTTCACTGTTTTGACTAAATATATTCCTAGGTATTTTAGCTTTTTAGCTGCTATTGTAAATGAAATTGAGTTTTTAATTTGATTCTGGCTTGGTGGCTATTGGTGTATAGCAATGCTACTGATTTGTATAGGTTGATTTTTTATCCTGAAACTTTACCGAATTCTTTTATTAAGTCTTTTGGAGGAGAATTTAGACTTTTCTTAGTATAAGATCATGTCATTTATATACAGAGATAGTCTGATTTCTTCTTTGCCAATTTGGATACTGTTTATTTATTTTTCTTTCCTGATTGCTCTGGCTAGGAATTCAAGTACTATATTAAATAGGTGTAGTGAATGTGGGCATCCTTGCTTTATTCCCATTTGGAGAGGGAATACATTTAACTTTTCTCCATTCAGTCCGACATTGGCTGTGGCTTTGTCATGTATGGTTTTTATTATTTTTTTCTATTTGTTCTCTTTTTATTCTTTTGCTAACTCTATTTATTCTCTTTTATATTTATGTTATCTCTATGCCTATTTTGCTGGGGGTTTTTATCATGAAAGGATGCTGAATTTTATCAAATGCTTTTTCTGTGTCTATTGAAATGATTATATGACTCTTGCTTTTAATCCTGTTTATGTAGTGGATCATGTTTATTGACTTACATATGTTGAACCACCCTTGCATTCCTGGGATAAAACCCATTTTGTCATTGTGTATTTTTTTTATGTGCTGTTGAATTCTGTTTGCTGATATTTTGTTGAGGATTTTCATGTCTATGGTCATAAGGGATATTGGTCTGTGGTTTTCTTTTTTTTTTATTGTGTCTTTTCCTGGCTTTGGTAATAGAGTGACACTGAATTTGTAGACTTAGGGAGGATTCCCTCCTCTTTAGTCTTGTGGAATAGCTTCTGTAAAATTGGTACCAGTTCTTTGAATGTCTGATAGAATTCAGCAGTGAGTCCATCAGGTTATGAATTTTTTTCAGTTGGGAGACTTTTATTTACTGTTTCAATCTTGCTACTCATTATTGGTCTGTTCAGACTTTCTATTTCTTCCTGATTCAAGGTTGGGGATTGTGTGTTTCCAAGAATGTATCCATTTCCTCTGAAATGTTTAGGTTGTTTTCATGGAGGGGTTTATAATAGTCTCAGATGATCTTTTGAATTTCCATCATATTAGTTGTAACTTCTTCAATTTTATTTCTGATTGATTTAATTTTAGTCTTCTCTCTCTCTCTCTCTCTCTTTTTTTTTGAGTTGGAGTCTCACTCTGTCGCCCAGACTCAAGTGCTGTGGCCGCTCCTGGCCACCACAGCCTCGACCTGCTGGGCTCTGGCGATCCTTTCACCTCAGCTTTGCAAGTAGCTGGAATTATAGGCATGCGCTACCACGCCTGGCTGATTTTTTTATTTGTTGTAGAGATGAGGTCTTGCTGCCCAGGCGGGTCTCGAACCTGCGGGCTCAGGCAATCCACTCACCTCAGTCTCCCAAAGGAGTGCGATTACAGGCTGAGCCACCGAGCCCGGCTTCTTTTTTTTTGTTTAGTTGGAGCCTCATTCTGTTGCCCAAGCTGGAGTGCAGTGGCAGTCTCACGGCCACCCCAGTGTTGACCTCCTGGACTCTGGCAATCCTTCTGCTTCAGCCTTCCAAGTAGCTGGAACTACAGGTGTTTGCTACCATGCCCAGTTAATTATTTTAAAAAAATTATTGTAGAGACAAGGTCTCACCAAGTTGCCTGGGCTGGTCTCAAACCTGCAGGTTCAGCTAATCCACTCATCTTGACCTCCCAAAGTGCTGGGAATACAGACTGAGCCACCGAACCCAGTCTCTGTTTGTTTCTTAATTCATCTAGGTAGCAGTCTATCAAGTATATCTTTTCAATGAACCAACTTTTTGTATCATTGATCCTATGTATATTTTAAAATTTCAATTTCATTTAGCTCTGCTCTGATCATCATTATTTCTGTTCTTGTGCTGCTAGCTTTGGGTTTGGTTTGTTTGTTTTTCGAGGTCCTTGAGGTGTGATATTAGGTTATTGATATGTGATCTTTCCATCTTATTAATGTAGGCCTTAAGTGATATAAATTTTCCTCTGAGCACAGCATTGACTGTGTCCTAAAGGTTGTGATAACTTGTTCCAATGTTGTCATTAGTTTTGAATAGTTTTAAAATTTTGAGCTTGATTTCATTTTTGACTCAAGGATCTTTCAGATTGTTTAACTTCCGTGTTTTTGTTTGGTTTTGTGAGTTCTTCTTGGAATTAATTGTTAGTTTTATTCCACTGTGATCTGAGATGGTGCTTGATATGATTTTGATTTTCTTGAATTTATTGAGACTTGATTTGTGGCCTATTATATGGTCTATCTCAGAGAAAGTTCTATGTTCTCAAGGAAAAATATATATTCTGTAGTTTTGTAGGTGCCTATTTTTTCCATTTGCTCTAAAGTCCAGTTTAACACCAATGTTTCTTTGTTGACTTTCTGCCTTGATGATTGCTGTCAGTGGAGTGTTGAAGTCTCCCACTCTTATTGTATTGCTATCCATCTTTTCATTTAGGTCTAGTAGAATTTGTTTTATAAGACTGGAGGCTATGGTACCAGGCTCATATATATTTAAAATTATTATATCTTTTCATTGGATTATATATTATATAATAATATAATATATAATAACCATCTTTGTCTTCTTTTTTTTTTTTTACTGTTGTTAAAGTCTGTTTTACCTGTTATGAGAATGGTTACTCCTGCTCATTTTTGGTTTCCACTTGCAAGGTATATTTTTTCCTACTCCTTTACCTTGAGTCTGTAGGAGACTTTGTGAGTTGAAGACAGCAGATATTTGGGGTGTGTGTGTGTGTGTGTGTGTGTGTGTGTGTGTGTTTAAATCGATTCCGTCAGTCTATATCTTTTAAATGTAGCATTAAGATTATTCATGTTTTTAGTTAATAATGATATTTAAGGTAATACTTCATTCATCATACTGGTTGTTATTTGGTTGCTTTACTTATTCATTTTTTCTCTATTTTGTGGGTGTTCCATAAGATCTGTGAGTTTTATAATTTCCAGCATTTTTATACTGGTGTATTTTGACCTCTTGTTTCAATATTTAGAACTCTTTCAAGTATTTCTTGTACAGCCAGTCCAGTGGTGACAAATTCCCTCAGTATTTTCTTGTCTGTTAACTCTTTATTTCTCCTTTGTTTATGAAATTTAGTTTTTGTGGGATAAAAAATCCTTGGTTATCATTCTGTTTGAGGATATTGAAGACTGGGTCCCAGTCTCTTGTGGCTTGTGGAGTTTCTTCTGAGAAGTCTGAGTTAGTCTGACAGTCTGATGATTAGTGATTACCTTTATAAGTTAGTTGATGCTTTTTTCTTACTGCTTTTAAAATTCCTTCCTTCACATTGACTTTGCATAACCAGATGATGATATGCCTTGGGGACGACCTTTTAGAAATGAATATTCTGAGGTTATTTGGGGGGGCTTATTGTATCTTGATGTTTAAATCTCTGGTAAGGCCAGGGAAGTTTTCTTCCATTATTCCCTCACATAGGTTTTCCAAATTGTTGCTTTCTCTTCTTCCTCAGGAATATGTATAATTCTTAGGCTTGGAGATTTTATATAATTCCATCTTTCTTAGAGACTTTGTTTCATTCTCTCTATTTTTAAAATTTATTGGTGTCTGATTGGGTTAATTCAAACTCCTTGCCTTCAAGTTCTGAGACCCTTTCTTCTGCTTGTTTGAGTTTACTGTTAAAACTTTCCACTGCATTTTGTACTTCCCTAAATGATTCTTTATTTCCAGAATTTCAATTTGTTCTTTTTAAGGTGTCCATTTCTTTGGAGAATTTTTCATCCATGTCCTGAATAGTCTTTGTCATTTCTTTATGTTGCTTTTTAGTTTTCTTCTGCTGTTCATTGATCTATTTTATAATCATCCTTTTGAATTCTCTGTCTAGAATGCCAAAAATTTCATTTTGGTTAGGGTTCATTTCTGAAGAGTTGATGTGGTCTTTTGGGGGGTGTTGGAGAACTGTTTTTTCATATTGCCAGAATTATTATTTTTCTGGTTCCTTCTCATTTAGGTAGACTATTCTTCTTTGAGTTTGGCAAAGGGATGACATAGGCCACTGTAGGGTTCCCTTGGTTATATAGATTCTTGGTGTGGTGAGTTTCTCAATTACCAGCTGTGGCAGTCCTGTGCTGGGTACCTGCACTGGCTCATAGTTTCCTGAGTGACTTGGAAAATGGTGTTAGCTGGGGTGGGAGATCAGGCCCTTCCCAAAGCTGCAGTATTATATCTGATGTGGTGGGCTATACTGTTCACTTCCAGCCAGAAGGTGGTGCTTGTGGGAGAAAACCAGCTGCAATGGTTGCTGGGGGTTTCTCCTTGGTGACTGTTGCTCCAAGGAAGTACCCAACAAATCTAGGTGGAGGGTTGTCTGATTATTCACTTTCTTTGTTTTGAGGCTTTGAGGGGAGTACAGGGGAAAGGAGCTGAAGCACCCTGCAAATGTGCACTCTTGGCTACCCTAGCGGGGATTAGGAAGGAGTCCCAGGTCACTGGGGTAACGCTGTTGTGCACAGCAGACACAGAAAAGTTTACACAGGGAGTGAGAGGTAGCTATGGCAATGAGCCCCACCTGGCTTCCTGCCTTGGCGTTGGGCTATTTGTCTTTTGGATGTCAAAGTGCAGCCAGCTTCAGGGCCTCAGGTGTTCTCACAACAGCCTGTCCCAGCCAGGAACTATCTGCAGATGCAGAATTTGCCCTTGGAATCCATCTCTTCCCAGGCTGGCTGGAAAGCAGCTGTGCTGCCCACCAGGATTGAGTTCCCAGGAAATGGTGGCTGGTGCTGCCTCAAGGCTTTCTTTTTTCCTGCACCCATAGGCTGCAGTAGGGCACGACTATGGGCAAGGCAGTTTCTTGTGAGGGACTGGGGTCCCACAAGGCTGAGGGACTCTGCAAATTTGCAATAAGAGCACTCCTGAATTCCCTTCGTTCACCTTTCCTACTATTTCCAGAGGCTGTCAGTGGACTGTGGTGGTGCAGGCAAGAGTCAGCCAGTTCCAGCTCAGGTCAGTAAGTTTTTCTCTTCTTTCCACTATGTGGTTATCACTACTCCTTTGAAGAGCTGTGGGGCATGCTTCTGGGCCCATTCCTTTCTGAGTGCTGAGGAAACTCTATCCTGGTTTACTCTGTGGCAGAAATACATTCTAACTGCCTCACCCTGGCTATCTTAATCTGAATCCCCTGACATTTTATTTATACAATCCTCCATTAATGGATACTTATATTGATTCCATATTTTTGTTATTGAGAATAATGCTGTGATAAACAGCTGAGTGCAGGTATCTTAATATAGTGATTTCTTTCCCTTTGTATACACCTAGTAGTGGGATTGCTGGATCAAATGGTAGTTCTATTTTTAGTTCTTTGAGAAATCTCCATACTATTTTTCATAAAGCTTGTATTAATTTACATTCCCACCAACGTGTTCCCTTTTCTCTGCATTATTGCCAACATCTGTTGTTTTTGACGTTTTTTAATCATGGCAATTCTGACTGGTGTAAGATGATTTTACTGTGGTTTAATTTTCATCTCTCTGATGACTAGTGATGTTGAGAAATTTTTCATATGTTTTTTGGCTACTTATATGTCTTCTTTTGGGAAATATCTGTTCAGGTTCCTTTTCCACTTTTTAATGTTTTTTTTTCTTGCTGAATTGTTTAAATTTCTTGTAGATTTTGGATATTAGCTCTTTGTTGGATGCATAGTTTGCAAATATTTTTGCCCTTTCTGTAGATTGTCTGTTAATTTTGTTGATGTTTCTTTTGCTGTGCAGAAGTTTTTAAAAAATTTAATTTAGTCACACGTGTCTATTTTTGTTTAGGTGTGTGTGTGTGTATGTGTGTGTGTGTGTGTGTGTGTGTGTGTGTGTGTGTGTGTTTGCTTTTGGGGACTTGATCATAATTTCTTTGCCCAGGCCACTCTCCAGAAGAGTTTCTTCTACATTTTCTTCTAGGAGCAAATCATTTATATTTGATAAAGGACTTTCATTCAGAATATATAAAGAACTCAATACTATTGATAAAAAGAAGACAACTTAATTTTCTTTAAAAAAGGTTTTGGATGTCACACCAATTAGTATGTATAGCTGATAAACACATAAACAAATTATCAACAGTATAAGCTATCTAGAAAATGCAGATTTATACAGATGATATACCTCTTTACACTCAAACTAGAATGGCTATGATAAAAAGACAATACAAATGTGAGGATATGGAGAAACTTGAACCTTTGTACAGTGTTGGTGGGAATGTGAAATGTTATAGAAAAAAGTTTGGCATTTCTTAAAAAGCTAAATGTATACCAGGTATCTAAGAAAAATTGCTACCTATCCCTTTACAAACTTTTTTTTTTAAAAAGGTAACAGAACATATTCCAACCCATTGTCTTGGTCAATATTACCCTGATACCAAAAGCTGACTAGTATATCACAAGAAAATAAAACTATTATTAAATAAAAAGTATTTTATAGATGTAAAAATCCTCAACAAAATATTAGCAAACTAAATTCAGCACATATAAAAAGGATTATACACTATGGTCAAGTGGGATTATCCTAGGAGTTGGTTTAAAACATTTGAAAATTAAAAACTAAACTACATGATGTTAACAGAATACAAGCCAAAACCACATGATTATCAAAATAAATGCCCAAAAAGTTATTTGACAAAATCCAATGATTTTTGATGATTAAAACAGTAAAAAACTAGAAATAAAAAGTGAAACTTCTCAACCTGACAAAAGGCATCTACACAAACATTCTCATCTGACACTATACTTAATGGTGAAAGGCTAAGCTTTTCTTCTGAAATCAGAAGCACAGAAAGGATGTCCGCGCTCTCCAGTTCTACTTAACAAGGAATATTCAGGAAAATTAAGCAAGAAAAAGAAATGAAATGTCTTCATATTGGAAAGGAGGAAGGAGTATTATCTCTGTTTGCTGATGCCTGATCTCGTATACAGAAAATTAAAAGCCAACCACTAAAAAGCTATTACAATAAATGAGCTGAGCAAAGTTGGAGGATACTATATTGAAAATCCACTATATTACTACACACTAGCAATGACAAATCCAAAAATAAAATTCAGAAAATAATTCCATTTATAATAGCACTAATAATAATAACAAATGAAGTATAAGTCTTGTACACTGAGAAGTGCAAAATTTTGTTGAAGTAAATTTAAGATTTAAATATACAGACACTCCATGTTTATGGATGGAAGACTTAATATTGTCAAGGTGACAATACTCCCTTAATTGATCAAAACATTTATACAATTTGTATTAAAATGCCAGTAGGTTTTATTTTTTGGGAGTGACTAAAATAAGATTTAAGATTTAAATATACAGACACTCCATGTTTATGGATGGAAGACTTAATATTGTCAAGGTGACAATACTCCCTTAATTGATCAAAACATTTATACAATTTGTATTAAAATGCCAGCAGGTTTTATTTTTTGGGAGTGACTAAAATTTATATGGAAATTCAAGGATCCTACGATAGCCAAAATAATGTTGAAAAAGAAAAACAAGATTGGAGAACTCACACTTCTCAATGTCAAAAAATATACTTCAAACTTACAGTAATCAAGACAGTGTGGTACAAGTTTAAGGATACAAGCAAAGGTCAATTGACAGTCCAAAAATAAACTTATATTTATGGTACATTGACAAGGGTGCTATGACAATTCAGTGGAGACCTAGTATTCTTTTCAATAAATGGTGCTTGGACAATTGCATATCCACATTCAAAACAATGAAGTTGGATCCTTGACCTCACATTATCTACAAATATCAACTAAAAATGAATCATAAACATAAACATAAAAGCTACAACTATTAAACTCTTAGATAACACAGAGGAGTAAATCTTTATGATTATGGGCTAGGCAATGGTTTCTTAGATATGACATTAAAAGCACAAGCTGTGAAAATAAAAATAGATACATTATATATCATCACAATTTAAAACTTTTGTATTTCAAATGATACCATCAAGAAAGTAGAAAGAAAACTCACAGAATGAAAGAAAATATTTCTTAATTATATATCTGATAAGATACTTGCACACAAAATATACAAAGAACTCTTATAACTACAATAAAAAGATAAATATAAAACGGCAAAGGATTTGAGTAGATATTTCTCCAGAGAAGATATACAAATGGCTAATAGGCACATAAAAAGATGCTCAGCATCATTAATCATTAGGGAGATATGAATTAGAAATACAATAAGATACTACTTTATACTCACTAGGAAGGTTGAAATAAAAAAGACATATAATAACAGTTCTGGCAAGAATGTGAAGAAATTGGAACCCTCACACATTGATGGTGGGAAAGTAAAATGGTCTAGCCATTAAAAAAAATGTTTTGATAGATAAATGTTAAACATAGGTTTGCCACATGACCTGGCAATTCTACTGTTAGATATACACTCAGGAGAAAACATAAGACCACACAAAAACCTGTACACACATGTTCATAGCAACATTATTCATCTCAAAATATAGAGACAATCCAAATGTCCATCCACTGAAGAATGGATAAACAAAATGTGGTATGTCCATGCTATAGAATATGCTACTCTGCAATACAATGGAATGAACTGATGATATATGCTACATTGTGAATGACTCTCAGAAACATTATCTTACATTAAAGAAGCCATTCACAAAGACCAGATATTGTGATTCTATTCATATGAAATGTTTAGAATAAGCAAATCTATAGAGAAAGAAAGAAGATAGATGGTGGTCTTGGGCTGAGACACAGGGTTGGGGGAAATGGAGATTAATTGCTAATGGATACAAGGTTTTTTGCGGGGGTGGACAGTAAAAAAAAATATCTGTATCTATATCTATATAGATAGATATATATAGAGAGAGTCAGAGTCTCACTCTGTTGCCAAGGCTGGAGTGCAGTGGCATGCTCATGGCTACTGCATACTCAGTCTGCAGGCCTCAGGTGATCCTTCCACCTTAGCCTTCCAAGTAACTGGAACTACGGGAGTGCACCACCGATCCTGGCTGATACTTGACTTATTGAAGAGACGAGGTCTTTCCAAGTTGCAAGCTGGTCTCAAACCCTTGGATTCAGGCAATTCCCTTGCCTCTGCCTCCAAAAATGCTGGGATTACAGATGTTAGCCACCGCGCCTGGCAAAATATTCTGAAATTAGATTGAGGTGATGGTTGTACAGCTTTGTGAATACGTGAAAAATGACTGTCACACTTTAAATGAGTGAATTTTATGGGATGTGAACTATGTCTCAATAAAGCTGTTAAAATTAGAAAAAAATGTTAATCATAAAGCTATCAATCCACTCCTAGGAATTTACCCAAGAGAAAATATATGTCCACATAATATTTGTTTTCAAATGTTGATCACAGTGTTATCCATAATAGCCCCAAACCGAAAATCATCTAAATGTTCACTAACTGGTGAATAGATAAACAAAATGTGGTATGCCCATGCAATAGGATACTATGCCACAGTAAAAAAGGAATGAATTATTGGTGCATGCTACAATGTAGATGACCTTCAAAAACACTATGCTCAGAGAAATAAGCCAGACACATATGGTGTAATTCAAGTTTTACAAAATGCCCAGAAAAAGCAAATCTATATAGATAGAAAGCAAGTTGATAGGGCTGAGAATGGAAGCAGGGATTGATTGCAATTGGCATGACATTTTGGACCGATAAATATTTCAACAATTGGATTGCTTTGATGGTTGCATATGTCTCTAAATCTACTAAAAATCTTAAATTATACATTACAATGGGAAAATTTTTATATATAATTATATCCCAATAAAAGTGACTTTAAAAATTAAGAGTTTCTGTTCTTCAAAAGGCAACACTAAAAAAGCGAAAAGGTAAACTGTAGGTTGGAATAAAACTGTTGCAAAACATATTTGTTAAAGGATCACTACCTATTGTACATAAAGACATTTTACCAACCAATTATAAAAAGACTGATAATTCAAAGAGCACAAGACTTGAAGAGAAACTTCACACACGCAAAAAGAATATCCAAAAGAGCCAATAGGCAAATTAAAAAGATGCATAATACCATTTCATCACTTAAATGAAAATCAAACTATTACTAGTTATTACTATACCTCCACTAGACTGACTACATTTAAAGAAGTAACAATACTAAGTATTGGCAAATATATGAAGCAATTATTACTTTCATACATTGCTTATTGGCAGTAGATTGTCACAAACACTTTGCAACACTGTTTGGCATATGTCAGTGCTAAACATATGTGAAGTCTGTGAAATAGCAACTTGAATCCTTGGTATATACTCAGAAGATTTAGTGTTTATGTCAACCAAAAGATAGATAAAGTATAAAAATGTTCATAACAGCATTATTTTAAGAAGCATCAAACTAGGTATAATATAAATGTTTATCAATAGTAAATTTGATAAATAATTTGTTACAATAATACAATGAAACATTATTCAGAAAAGAAATAATGACAGAATACAGCTTTATGCAACATAATGTTCAGGAAGAGAAGTCAGAGAGAAGAGGGTACATATTATATGTTTCTTTTTTTTAAAGCATGTAGTGTGCATTTTATATTTTTTATTTTTATATATTTTATTTTAAAGAGGTAGGGTACAATTTCAGGATTAGGTATACAAGTGGGCATCATACAGGTAAAATTTGGGCCTTACTTTGGTCTCCACTTTGCATGGATTGAGATCAGGAACCCTTACTGATGTTATGTTTTTCCTCCCCTTTCCCCACCTTGGCAGTATCCTACTACTGCCAATCCCTTTTTTTATAGTATTATGGTAAATGATCAGGGTCCGCTTATGAGTGAGAACATGTGGTACTCTGTGAGAGATCACTGAGTATTATTGACTCTAAATTCATCCAGGTTGCTGTGAAGTCCATATGTTTGTTCTTCTTTTTGGCTGTGTAATATTCCATTGTGTATATGTACCACATTAAAAAAAAATCCAGTCCAGTTTCAATAGGCAGCACAGTTAGTTCCATGTTTTTGCTATTGTGAATAGTGCTGCAATAAACAAGTATGCAGGTATCTTTTTGTAGAATGTTTTGAGTTCTTCCAGGTATATTCCCAGTAGGGGGATTGCTGGGTTATATGGAAGGTCAATGTCTAGTTCTTTTAGAAATTGCCATGCTATTTTCCAAAGGTTGAACAAGCTTGCATTCCCACCAGCAGTGTAGAAGCATTCTCTTTTCTCCGTATCCTCACCAGCATCTGTTGTTGTTCATTTTATTAATAATGACCATTCTTACTGGAGTTAGGTGATATCTCAATGTGGTTTTGATTTGCTTTTCTCTGATGATTAGTGAGGCCGAACATTTTTTCATGTGTCTGTTGACTGCCCATATATCTTCTTTTGAGAAGTGTTTGTTCATGTCTTTTGCCCACTTTTTAATGGGGCTGTTTGGTTGTATTCATTTTGGCATGTTTGAGTTCCTTGTAGATCCTGGATATTAGGCCTTTGTCAGATATATAGTTGGCAAATATTTTTTCCCATTTTGTAGGCTGTCCCATTACTCTATCTTGATGATTTCTTTTGCTTTGCAGAAGCTTTTCAGTTTATTGAGGTTCCACTTGTCTATCTTATCTCTTATGGCATGACACCTGGGGTTTTGATCAGGAATTGGTTGCCTACTCCAATTTCTGTAAGGGTGTTTCCTACATTTTCTAAGATTCTTATAGTTTGAGGTTTTACGTTTAGGTCTTTGATCCACTTAAAGTTGATTTTTGTGTATGGTGATAGGTGGGATCTTGTTTCAATCTTTTACTCAAGGGTTTTTATCAAGAAGGAATGCTGGATTTTATCAAAGGTTTTTTCTGCATCTAATGATATAATGATGTAGTTTTGCTTTTACATCTGTTGATGTATTAATTACATTTATGATCTTGCAGATGTTGAACCAGCCCTGTATCCTGGAGATGAAGTCTACTTGGTCATGATGGATGATTTTTGAAATGTGTTGTTGGATCGATTTTCTAGAATCTTACTGAGAATTGTTGCATCTATGTTCATTGGGGATATTGGCCTATAGTTCTATTTTTTCTTTTTTCTTTTTGGATCTTTACCCAGTTTGGGTATCAGTATGATGTTAGCTTTGTAAAATGATTTGGGAATTTCATCTTTCTCGATTGCCTGAAATACTTTGGTATCAGCTTTGGTATCAGGATTGGTATCAGTTCCTCCTTGTATGTTTTGTGGAATTCTACTGGTAAGCCATCTGGTCCATGACTTTTTTTGTAGGTAGTTTTTTTTAATGACAGAGACAATTTCCTGGGTTGTTTTTGGTCTATTTAGTGTTTCAGTGTCTTCTTGTTTCAACCTTGGGAGGTATTGTGATGTCAGAAAGTCCTCCATTTCATTTAGGTTATCAAGTTTGTTTCCATACAGGTATGCATGATAGTCTCTGATAATCTTTTGTATTTCTTTATGGTCAGTTGTGACTTAATCTTTTGCATTTCTGAATTTATTTGGGCTTTCTGTCTCTTTTTCTTGTTCAGTCTGGCTAGGGGTTCATCAATCTTGTTTGTTCTTTTAAAGCACCAACTTTCTGTTTTGTTGATTTTTTTTCTGATATTTTTGTCTTCCATGTGCTATATTTGGGCTTTTACTTTGGTGATCTGGATTCTTCTGCAAAAGATAGGATTTTGGTGGTCTTGTCTTTCCAGCTCTAGGTGATTTGTTAGGCTGTTAATTTGTGATGTTTCCATTTTCTTGAAGTGTGTTTGTAGAGATATACATTCTCCTCTTGGAATTACCTTCATGCCATCCTAGAGGTTTTGGTAGGGTGTTTCTTTGTTTTCATTTGTTTCCAGGAATCTTTTAATTTTTGTTTTTATTTTTGTGTTGATCCAGTAATAGTTAAGCATCATGCTGTTTAGTGTCCATGTCTTTTCGGGTTTTGGGAGAATTTTGTTGGTGTTGATATTTATTTTGATTCCACTGTGGTCTGAGAAGGGGCATGGTAGTATTTCAATCTTATGAAATTTGTTTATGCTTGATTTATGACTGAGAATGTGATCGATCTTGGAGTATGTTCCATGTGGTGATGAGTAGAATGTATATTCTGTGGTTGTTGGGTGAAATGTTCTGTAGGTATCTATTAAGTCCATTTGGTCAAGTGTCAAGTTGAGGTTCTGGATCTCTTTGTTGATTTTTTTTCATTGATGCTATATCTATAGATATATCTAATATATATATATATATATATTAGTGGAGTATTTAAATCCCTAGCCATAATAGTGTTAGAGTCAATATCTTTTTAGTTTACTTAGTAGTTGCTTTATAAATGCTGGTGCTCCTGTGTTAGATGCATATATGTTTAGGATGGATATTTCTTGTTGATGGATTGAAACTTTTATCATTATGCAGTATCCTTTCATATCTTTGTAAATTTTTGATAGCTTAAAGACTGTTTTGTCTGATATTAAGATCATGACTCCTGTCTTTTTTTGTGATCAACTGGCCTGAAAATTTGTTTTTCATTCTATAACTTTGAGTCTGTGTGCAGCCCTTGTGGTGAGATGAGTTTCCTGGATGTAGTAAATTATGGGGTCATGGTTTTTTATACAGTTTGCCATTCTGTGTCTTTTCAGTGGCGCATTTAGTCCATTCATGTTCAGGCTGATTATTGAAATGTGATTATTTATCCCCACCATGAGATTCTTATAATGTTTTTTCTTTGTTTTCTTTAAACTTTTGGGTTGATGTATGTGCATGTTTTCAAGTTTGCCATTACAATGTATTCTCAGTTGATTCTGTGTTCTCTTCTCTTGGTGAGTGCATAGTCATTCTTTCTTTCCTTTCTTCTGTGCTTAATACCTTTTTAAGTGTCTCCTGCAGAGCTAGTCTGGAAGCTGCATAATCTCTTAGGGATTGGATGTCTGGGAAGGATTTTAATTCTCCATTGCTGATTAAGCTGAGCTTGGCTGAGTAGGAAATTCTTGGTTGAAATTATTTATTTTTGAGTACTTTGAATATTGGACGCCAGTCCTTTCTAGCTTGTGGTGTTTCTGCTGATAGGTCTACTGCTATTCTGATTGGTTTTCCCCCAGTAGGTAGTTGGACCTTTCTCTCTTGGCTGTCTTTAGGATTTTTTCTATTGTGCCTACTTTGTATCAGTGAATTACTATGTATCTAGGGGTTGGTCTTTTCATTTAATGTCTTGTGGGGGTTCTCTGTATCTCTTGTGTTTGGATGGTCATGTCTCTTGTGAGATAGGGTAAATTTTCTTGGATAACCCCTTGGAATACTTGCTCCAAGGTGTTCTCCCTTTCTCTTTCTTCTTCTGGATTACCAATCAGGTATAGGTTTGGCCTCTTGATATAATTGCACATCTCTTGGAGGCTTTGTTCTTTCTTTCTGGTTTTTATTTCTAGTTTTTTACAGATAGAATTAATTCCATGTTTTGGTCTTCAAGTTCTGATATTCTTCTGCTTGATTAATTCTGCTTTCCATGCTTGTCATCTTGCTATTTATTTCCTGGATGAAATTTTATGACCAAAATCTTTGTTGCAAGTTCTTTCAGTGTTGCATCTTGTATTTCTTGAGTCTTATTCACTCTATTCATCCATTCCCTAATCCCTGTTGAATTTGAGGCCAGTCTTTGATGACTTCTATTGTTTGGGCTCTGATGTCTAATTTTTCAGGAGTTTTCACTTTGTTAAACTGGGAATTATCTGTGTTCTTCCACTGACTTTTCCCCATTTGTGACAGATCTCTTTCTTTCCCTTTAGTTCTGTTATTCAGTGGCAGTGGGAGAGGTTTTCACTTCTAATATTTGCACAACCCTCTATTCTTCCCTGATCAGGTCTCTGAGTTTGTTCTATTTTTAATGGGGCTCTGGGTGGGAGCTATCTCTTGTAGTTTTGAGAGTTGAATAAGGTGAAGGATGGGGAGCTAGGATTCAGAAACTACTTGCAAGCCACAATGATTGTGGCATGGGTTCCCTGAGACTCACTCCCCACCAACACTTTATATGATTATGCAATAGGTACATGTGGGTATTCCCTGAGTCCAAGATACAGTAACAGCAATGAGGAGAACAGAGAAAAGTAGAATAAAATAAGATGAACAAAAAAATAAAAAAAACACAGAAAAACAAAAGCAGAAAACAAACAATTAAGCATATATGGGTACATGTGCACACACACACTCATACCCCTTCTAAATCAAAACGAACTAGGAAAAAACTCAAAGTAAAACAAACAAAAGAAAAAACAGGAAAGCCAAACACACACACACACACACACACACACACACACACACAGCCATCACAAAACAGAAAAAAGAAAAGAGAAAAAAGGAAAAAAAAGGAATTCAAGAAAGAATTAAAATTGAACCCTCACACATACATTCACACACACATTAAACTAAAAAAAGAGAAACAAATCCCAAAACAGACAAACAAAAAAACCTGAAAGATGAACACTCAATCATTTACATACACTCATAAACAGAAAATTTAAAAACTGAAAGGAGAATGAAAAAAGAAAAACAAAGGAAATATGGGAGGAAATCCAGATCGAACCCTCACACACACATTCATGCACAAAGGAAAAAGAAAAAAAATTAAAAAACAAAGAAACAAACAAAACCCCCAAAACAACCTGTCTTCTTGTGGCAGGTCCTATAATTGTTCCTCTCCACTGCTCATAGGTTAGCCCCTGTGTTATCTCCTGTGTAGCTGTGGCCTTATTCACAATCTCCCCAGTGTCCCACTTAGGGAAGGAGGAGGAGGTGGTGGGGGTGGGTGGGGCTTCAGTCCTCCCTTCCCACTCTCATATGGTCAGAGAGATCACCTCTGGTAAGGAGATGTGGGATTATCTCTTCCCCAGGTACTGCTGGGGAGTGCCCCAGCCAGGTTTATCCTGGAGTAGAGTCCTCCTATCATAGCTGATGTCCAAGCTCTGCCTGGGTTCATCCCTCTCTGTCATGCTCCTGCCGTGTGGGTCTGACATTCAGAGGATTGCTGGGGAGGAGGGGGTTGGGTTAGCCCTGGACTCTTCAGTAGTCTTCCTCATCCTTTTCTGGTCACACCCTTTGTCCCACAGCTGAATCGGGTAGGGGGTGGGAAGCCAGAGACTCAGCACTTGTCCCATCCCTCCAGAGTTTGTGCTTTCAGGACATTCCCTCTGGGTCATGCACAACTCCTGAGTAATTAATCCAGGTCACAGAGGTCAGGTCTGTCAGTCCATGGTGAGCAAGCTGGAGCACTTCTCTGCCCAATTTTCAAGATGGTGGCAGGGTGCCTATTTCTTCTCCTCTTGTAGGGCTCTGCCTCTGGGCTCTCTTGCTGTACTCCCTCTGTAGTCCTTGATGCCAGTGTCTGGCCAGGTGCTGTGGTGGTGAGGTGGAGCCTGGAGTCAACAGTCACTCCTGGCAGCTTCTTCCCAGGAAGGGTTTTGCTGGCTTTTAAAAAATGGCACTCAGTTTCTGTGCCCCAGGCTGCACTAGGGTCCAAGCAGAGCAACTGCAACACCAACCACTTCACCAGGTGGATCCTGGCCACTTGCTCCTGAGTCCCCACTCAGTCAGCCACTCACATGCCCACTTACTCACAGACACATATGCAAAACTTTCCATACACTTCCTCACTCACACTGGGACTCACATAGTCTGACTGGCCCCACCATCATCTTTCCAGAAGTCTGTCTATTATATGTTTCTAGGCAAAATTTATGTATGGTGATAGAGGTAAAAAACGCTGGTTACCTTTGTGGGGGAGTATGAACTGGGAGTCAGCTGGAGTATTAAAAATATTGTATATTTTGGTGTGGGAGGTGTGGGAGGTGTGTTCATGCTCTGCCTGGGTTCATCCCTCTCTGTCATGCTCCTGCCGTGTGGGTCCGACATTCAGAGGATTGCTGGGGAGGAGGGGGTTGGGTCAGCCCTGGACTCTTCAGTAGTCTTCCTCATCCTTTTCTGGTCACACCCTTTGTCCCACAGCTAAATCGGGTAGGGGGTGGGAAGCTGGAGACTCAGCACTTGTCCCATCCCTCCAGAGTTTGTGCTTTCAGAACATTCCCTCTGGGTCATGCACAACTCCTGAGTGTGTAAATTTCTCTGAGCTGTACATATATTTGTACATTTTACTGTATGCATTTTATAATATAGTAATACAAAACAAGAATAGATTTATGTATTGGCTTCATTTTGACAAAATAAACACAGGACTATATAGCCTAGAAATTAATAAAACTTTACTCTTGAAGTGAGTTGGAATG
Source organism: Carlito syrichta (assembly GCF_000164805.1). NCBI lineage: Eukaryota > Metazoa > Chordata > Mammalia > Primates > Tarsiidae > Carlito > Carlito syrichta. Next base: position 178,202 of record NW_007258123.1, on the reverse strand, counting down.
AGGGTGAAAGGGTAGGACAGAAGATGAAAGTTCCCCACATACTGCATCTTTACATTTTTTATTTTTTAAATCACACTAAAAATTTAAATATTAAAAAATGAAATTATATTAGTAAGGATAAAAACATAATTTTTTCATTGTCAGTATCACCTTTATTGTACTTAATTTATAAATTCCCCCAAAACACAATTTTTAGGGGTTAATAGCAGAAACAGAGGTGTTGACAAGTAATTTCATCTACTATTTTTTACAATTTCCAGTTCTCTTGGAGTTAGGTTGGGGCCATATGACTAGTAGTGGCCCAAAGGCTTTAAGTAGAAGCCTCTGGGATGAAACATATAAGAGCTGATTGGATTCCTCTTTGCTTGCTTCCTCCTTTTGGCAATAATGGAGGCTACATCCTGAGAATGGTGGAGCTACAGGATGGAGCTTCCTGGATCTCTGAGTCTCCACATGGAGCACAATTAGCTAACCTGCGTTGGAGTTTTTGAGAGTGAAAAATAAACCTTTTAGATTTGGGGGTTGGTTTGTTGCCTCAGCCCTCAGGATAGCCTAGCCTATTCTGAGTTATACAAAGAAGATATAACATTGAGGTGAATTTCTGAGAGTAAGTTTTGGTGGTTATATTAGAAGAACTTGTGAGGGTGATAAAAACTTTTCTGTAGTCCTGAGAAGAATTAGAATGTGAAATTTTATTAAAGTTTTAGAGCTAGAAGAAAACTGTGGACACCATTTTATCCCTTTTACTTTAAGACTAGAAACATGAACCAGAGAAACTAATGATTAGGTCAAAAGCACATTGCAAATTAGTGATAGAGAGCGGATTGCTACTCTGGTTTCTGAGACCCTGAGAATAGTCTCAGGGTTGAACTACAACTACTTTTGAGAAAAACAACATTTGCTTAAAGTCTTTTAGAATGTTTTGAACTTCTTTCAGATTCCTGGCAAAAGTTTAAGATGGGGACAGTGCTATTTGAGCATCTATCAATTTTTTGTCCCCCACTCTGAGGTCACAACTTCCACTGTCCTTTCATCCTGGCAGTCCCGAGTGGACAATCAGAAAATATTTTCTAAATAAATGGCACTTTTGCTTTTTACTTTATACCTCTTATGGGTTGGATCTTTTTAAATGATTTGAATTAGTTGTGTAGACAGACAAAAATAAAGAACATGTCCTTCCATCTTGGACAGTTTTTTTTGGTAGAAAACAAGCACTCCCCAAACCCTCACATGTAAAGGTAAGAATAGGAAATACCTGTGGCATATGGCATTATTTTGAATTAATGTCTGCAGGACCTAGGTCATTTTGCCACAAATTTATTTATTTGATTTGTGAAATCTGTTTTTGCTTCAGCATTGCTTAAGACTGGGTGACCTGCAATCAGTCCCTCCCACTCCCACACTGATGTTTCTCTCTATGATTCAGGTAGCTGCTTCTTTGTGTCTTCTTCAGGCTCATATTGGCAATATCTCATTCTTATTTCCCATGCCCCCATTTCTTAATTTCTGAGCTATTACCATTGCTAAGGAAGAAATCTCCCGACCTCTCTTATCCATCTTCACTCTGACCCTGGAGTTGAAGAGAAGTCATTGTCACATCATCACTTGTTAGCCAATCAGGTGAGCACCTCCCTTCAAGGACCTCCCTGTCCCATAGGAGTTTTCAGACAGCTTCAATGGAAGGAGGGAGCCAAGAAGGAGGTCTGGTATAAGTTCCAAGATGATAATTACAACATGGATTGTGTACATTTTCTCCCGGAAAGGTGTAGGGCTCCCCTTCCCACCAATAACCAGTTCGGTAAGTGGCATTGGTGGTAGTCATGTGGAATTTTTTCTCATGTATCTTCTCCCACTCTGTGCCCCTGCTGCACTTCAGGGAGATCTTACAATATGTAACTTTGAATAAGAGTGGAGGGCAAGGAGAAGCTGGGTTTTTAGGTTATCTGAGGTCATCAACTTGCCAATTTGTTTCAGGACATTGACGTTGTGGAAAGCGAGGCTGTATCTGTAGTACAGCACTGGTTGAAAAAAGTGAGTAAGATTCCTCTATGACTCAGGATAACTAAAATTCTAGGGAGTTGGTCTTAGTGGGTGTGGGGATCTGGACTTTTTTTTTCAAAGAATCAGAAAATTCAAGTTAATTGCCAAATGCCTTCCTTAGAGTTGGCTCTAATTCACTCAAATGTCCTGGTAAGAAATGTATTAGTACCACCATCAATCCTGCCCTGCTTCTCAAGCATCCTAGATTAAGGGAGCTCAATTGCATTATTCTCTGTTCCAGGGTATCTCAAGAATACCTTGGGATAGGATCAGGGACTTAGGAAGTTCCTGGGGACTTCATGGGAAAATAGCACTAGAAGCTTATTGTAGGGACTATAAGGTACAGAATGCACGTGTGTGAACATGGGGGCATGTATATTGTGATGGAGAAGAAAAAAAGGAGAGGGGAACTCAGGATGAGATGCAGACTGACACTTTTAGAGGGAAATGACTTACTTTCCAGACAGAAGAAGAGGCTTCCCTGGGCATAAAACAGAAGATGTCCAGCAACTGCACTTCTCAGGACACAAAGGAGAAGATGTCCACCAACAACCCTCCTACTCATGGCCAAGACATACATGTGACCAGAGATGTGGTAACAGAGAGATTCAGACAGCCCCTTGGGAGTTGGGGGTGAGGGAAAGGGAAGAGTTGGGAGGTCCTACTGTAACAAAGATTGTGAACAAGGATGAAGCTCTCCTCTGGGCTTGGTGCCACCCTAGCCAGGGTGGGGGGGGCACACTGGACAGGAATCACTTGGACTCCCTCCTGGATTTCCTAGGTGAAGCACCATCTTTCAAAATCTGATGTGCTGGCAAACCAGAGTCAGGAGGTCCTGGAGGAGAGGACAAGAATTCAGTTTATAAGATGGAGGTAATGCATCCCATTTACCCTGAGCAAAGGAATGGGCAGGGAGGGCGAGAGAAGGCACCACCTCTCTTCAGGATTCCTGGCCAATGCAAACACACCCACAGTTACTCTTCTCCAGAGAAGTCTTCTCTGGCTGAGGAATTTCTCAGCATTGCTTTGGGGTCTTAAGGGAATATACTTGTCATCTTGAAAACTTAGCTCATTCCGACATTTTAAAGTGAATTGAGGGGTTGGAAAACTGGGCTTGCACTCCCATTTTTAAAAATGCTTCTGAATACATTTCAGACTTCTGTTATTTTTGCACTTGAGTTGCTCAGAAGTGGCTGCACTTTAAAGAGCTGAAACTTTAAAGAGCTGAAAGAAAATAGGCTGTTAAAATGCAAAAGCCAAAGTTCTCATCTGCAACTGAGGTGCATGGCGGTTTCCCAACGCCGGAGGTTAGAATTCTGTACCCCACATTGAGGAGACATCACCAGCCTGCCATGTGCCTGCGCACAATCTCCCCACCTCTCTTGGCTCTGAAGATCTGAGGCTCAAGGCCCAGGGAGGGCCTGATATCAATTCACTCCTTAGGTCGAGGTTTTTCTACTTCCTTTCCAGTGCCTGTGTTCATTCAGGGTCTCTGGACCATGCCACCCATCCCTTCCCAGTGGAGGGAATGCTGGCTTAGATTGGTCCTGCAAGAGGCCGGGAAGGAGCCCTCTCCTCTCCCAGCTCTCTCTCCTGTCCCTTATCCCCACTGTTGGCTCTGATTTCTTCTATCAAGAAGGCTCTATTTCTCAAGAAATTTGCTTTTGCTTCCAGATATCAAGTTTTCATGTTTTTCTCCCTTCAAGTACCATCTGCATTTTAAGAGGTTTCAAATGCACAGTGCTTACATAGCAGGAAGGGATAAGGAATGGAATTCAAGGCCTCCCTGGGAAGGAGTTTCTTGGGCGGGTAACCTTCTGAGGCCCCTACAATCATACATGTTGCTGATTGTAGTCCAGATTTTTTTGCGCCTGACTTGGCTGTACTATGGAATTCTAAACATTATATATTTTGGTTTAAGTAATACACATGTCATCATTTAATGTTATAAAGATCTTGGCTATGTAACATAATTAGGCTTGAGCTTTTGAGATAGGCTACAGGAATTGGTCAATTATCTAGTTATAATTTTTCTACTGTGAATTTTTCTACGGAGATTTTAAACCAACAAACTCTGCTTGCTTCCCCCCACAATCCACTAGTTTTGGTGTCCCCTTCTTAGTTTCAGTAAGTATGTAGACTACATTTTCCTCTATGAAGCTTCACTGAATATTCATTTGTTTGATAGGCAAGTATTGGCCACTCTGTGTTTGCTAAGCTCTCTGGAAGAGAAAGAAAAGAACACGACATACTCCCCAGTTTCAAAGGGTTGAAAGTTAACTAGGTGGATAAGGTGTGTAACAGTTAAAGAAAATGCTAGAGAAGTCATGAGGAGTATCTCTGAGAGCACAGGGTGGGGGACCCAGGTCATGGAAGTACAAGGACTCACTGCTCGGGGCACCCAGGAGAGGTTTCTAATTGGTCATTTGCTCAGACTGGCTCTTGAACTGGTTGAACTGGCAGGAACTGGAGGAACAGGAGCCCGGGAGAGACGTGTGGAGGACTTCAGAGAGCAGGAACTTTGGCAACCTGGCTGATCCATGTGGCCTCCAAAGTTCTAGTGCACATCTAGGGATGTGACTTTGGCCCCTTCTTCCATGGGGTTTCCCCTTTCACTACTGGGCTAGCAGTAAGCCCTCCGTCCTCTGGAGTCCCTGCTTTCTCTATCTCCCTCTCAGGCTGAAGACCTGGCTTCACCTTGCAGGAGTGATATTCATGAGCACACCTTACCTCTCCAGGGGCCATGAGTCACTGGCACCTTCGAAAATCCCTAGCACCGAAAATCCAAAAGGCAGTTTCAACAGACACAGAAATGGGGTGTTCTGGGGGACAGACTGGGAGGCATCGTGAGGGGAGGAGTAGGAAAAGCTATGAAGTGGACATGGACCAGAGACAGGAAGGCAAAGCCAGTACAGCAAATAAGACAGGCAACAGCACTGAGGCACCCGCAGCTTCCTTGCGACAGAATTTTCTAGATGTTTCTCTAAACCATAGCAGATATGGCGTGATGCAGATCCTAAGGAGCTGGTGATGAAATTGGGGAGAAATTCAGAAGGGGCAAATTCCATATCCACAAGATCATTGACCCACTGGCTTTAGTAGACACGTTCAGCTTCCCTGAGTTTCCAACGCTGCTCAGGTCTGTTTGCTACGTGCTCAGAACTATTGGGTAGCTCAGGGGTACTTGGTTAGTTAAAAAAACAAGACAAAACTTTGTGCTCATGACTCGAGAAGTGCAAGGGACCAGTTCAAGCGTTCATGGTGACAGAGCATGCATAGTTGCTCATATGATCCCAACTCCAGCAGTTCACCATGCCTAGTGAGAAAGAAACTCAGGATCCCAATGTCTGAATGGCTTTTTTCAGCCATACCCGCATCTTCCAAGTGCCGAGTGAGGTGGCAGAGGACACCATGCAAGAACGGATAGAGCAGGTGAGACGAAGGTAAGCTGTCCGAGACTGGTTGATTTGTGTCCCAATAAGGGGCCGGTGGGGTGGAGGGTGTCGCTGGGTTTCTTTTCCACACCAGTTATGCTGACTCTGGTATTCAACATCAGGATCAGGGACAAGCTACTGCCCTATCTTCTATGCTCCATGTATGGGGGCCTTGTCAGTCACCTACAGTGCCTGTGATGCCCAGAAGGGCTCCAGGCTGAAAGCTTCTTCACAAGACCTTGCTCTGGGGCTTACGGGTCTTCCCACCACAGCCCCTGCCATGTTCTGGGTGTATGGTCTAGGTGTGTGGCCTGGGTGTGTGGCCTGAATAGGCTGTGCCATCAGCAGCCTTCCCTTACCTCGCCCGTTCTGGTGTCCCCTGCAGCATATCGCATCTCACACAGGACCTGGCTCAGAATCCCAGCTTGAGAGCTTCCTACTCGGACTGCTAAGGGCAACAGGTGAGAAAGTTGGCAGGTGAGGAAACAGGCAGAGAAGAGGGGTATCCTGGGCAGCAAAGGTGTGCAGCCATGGAGAGGTTGGTAACAAGGCTTAGCCATTCTCTATTGGTGAATGGGCCTGCACTTGGGGCCAGGGGGGTGGGGGAGGGGCAGCCGCCTTGGCATAGGCCCTCGTGTTTAGAGGTTGTGGTGGGGTCTGCAATTCTGTATTTCTTTTTTTTTTTTTTGAGTTGGAATCTCACTCTGTCGCCCAGACTGTAGTGCAGTGGCTGCTCCCGGCCACCACAGCCTCGACCTGCTGGGCTCTGGGGATCCTTCCATCTCAGCCTTCCAAGTAGCTGGAACTACAGGCGTGCGCTACCATGCCTGGCTAATTTTTTGATTTATTGTGGAGATGAGGTGTCGCCAAGTTGCCCAGGCAGGTCTTGAACCCGCGGGCTCAGGCAATCCACTCACCTCAGCTTCCCAAGGCGTGGGATGCAATTCTGCATTTCTAACAGTTCCTGGGTGTGGCCACTGCTGGTCTACTGACCTTGAATTACAAGATCATAGTCAGGAGAGATGCTGTATAGGTCTGCCATCAACTAGGGATGTGACTTTGTGTCCCCTAGCCTCTGTCTTTGCTCAGTTCCAGTGGTCACACAGTGGCTGTTTACATGACTTCAGGAGGTAGAAGGCCAATGACAGGGCAAAACAACCGCAGGAGCCATCCAGGGAGCAGCCACTGCACCCAGGCCAGAGCAAAAGACTACACTGGCCACTGTGGGGGCTAGAGAGGAGATTTAGACACAGTGGCCTCAGCATGCTTATAAGAAGGTCACAGGGCATTTATTGAGTACTTCCTAGATGTCAGCTTCTGCACAAGGTACCCTGAGAAGGTTTCTCATTTGATCCAAAAACAACCTTAAGAGGAGTAGCTTATTTGTGACCTTTATACAGAAGGCAGAGGTTAAGTCAAGCCTGGGAGCACACACTGGTTCCCATCCAGCTCCACCATGGGCAAGTTACTTAATGCTTCTGTGCCTCAATTTCCTCTTCTATAATAGGAGTGTCTACTTTGGAGGGTTGTCTTGGGGTGACAGTATCTATCTAGCACAAGGGAAACACCACGCCAATTGTTTGCTAATATTACCAGAGACAAACTGAATTGTTGGGAGGGTAAGCAGCACACAGGAGCTTTTGAGTTGGAAGACTCAGACCAGACTCATCCCAGCTGTCTGGCACACCACTGCCTTCTCTTCCATGGGTTTTCTCGAAAGTGAGAACAGCAATGGAGGTATCATGAGTCCTGTCCTTTAGGCCAACCACGTCTCCATGGTGTGTCCCTGGGCATTTCTCTGCCTCCCAGGTTGAAGTCCTTCAGGGTCAAGGAGCAGCCAGTGTCAGAAGGTCTATCTCCCACTTGACCAGAAGAAGGAAGGACCAGATGTGGGCAGAAAGACTCCAGCATGTGAGCCTGTTACAGCAACAGCAGCAGCACTGGAGTCCTCTCATGCAACTGCTAATAAAGAGATATGGTATTTAATAACCTAATTGGGCACTGGTGTGGGTGCTTATTCATCCATCAGACACTGAGCACCTTGCAGGGTCTCTGGAGATACATGGCTCACAGACTTGCAGGGGAGGCAGGCAGTAGCCCTTCTAGTGCCGTGTGTGAAGACGATGTGGGTGCTCACAGGAGGTTAGAAGGGGTGCTGGTGTGGGCTGGGGCAAGGAGGCCTTCCCGAGGGAAGTGTGGCAGCTTTGTTTCAAGCATTGCTTTTATCTTCACTTCTTCTCTAGCATTCTTCCTTTCTTTATGTAGCTCTGAGCTTCTGACCTACATCATTTGCCTTCTCTTTGAAGAACTTGTAACATTTCTTGCAAGGCAGGTATACTAGTGACAGTTTTTCTCAATATTTGATTGTCTGAGAAAAGATTTTTCCTTCACTTTTGAAGAATAACTTTGCAGAACACAGAATTCTAGGCTGGCAGTTTTTTTTTTCTTTCAACACTGAAATATTTCACCACACTCTCATCTGACTTGCATGGTATCTGAGGAGAAGCTGGATGGAATTCCTATTCTTGCTCTACTACAGGTAAGGTGTTTTCCCCTTCTTTCAAGATGTTTTTTCTGTCTTTGATTTTCTGTAGTTAGAATATGATATGAATAAGTGTAGCTTTTTTTTTTTTTTCATTTATCCTGCTTGTTGTTCTCTGAGATTCCTGGCTCTGTGAATTGGTATCTGTCATTAATTTTGGAAAGTTCTCAGCTATTATTAATATTACTTCAAATATTTTTGTTCCTTTCTCTGTTTTCCTCCTGACATTCTTATTACAAACACATTACACCTTTCATAATTATCCCATAGTTTTCACTTCTTTTCATTCTTTTTTTTTGGTCTATTTACTTTTCAGTTAGGATACTTTCTATTGACATTTCTCATTGATTCTTTCCTCAGCCTTGTCCAGTCTGTTGACGTACCCTTCAAAGACAGTCTTTATTTCTGTGTAGTGTTTTATTTTATTTCCAGCATCTCCCTTAGATTTCTCTCCTTAGAGTTTCCATCTCTCTGCATACATGATGACCCCTCTGTTCTTGCATGTTGTCTGCTTTCTCTACAAGGGCTCTCACGTACTTTTCACAGTTGTTTTAAATTCCCAGCCATATGTGAGTCTGGTTCTAATGCTTGCTTTGTTCCTTTAAACACTGTGAGTGTGAGGAGACCCAGGTGAATATTCTGCTATATCCTCTAGGACCTCAGAGTGGAGGAGGGGCTGCCATGCAAACAAATAATGAAATAGGGTGTGAAAATAAACCAAGGACCTAACAAAGCTCCTGGAGGCAAAACCCATGGAAGTGTGGGGACCCCCATATACCTGGATCCTCTTGGGCTTTTTAAAAGTCAAGCTCATTCACACTTGGCCTCCAGCAATTGTCAGCTACAGCTCAGGTTTTCCTGTCCATACCGGTTCCTTTGGAGGCCCCTGGTCCAGAGCTTCTGCTCTGGCAAGCTGCGGTTCTCGGAATCCCTTTTTCCATCTCTTCAACTTTCAGGGCAGCAGTTTGCCTTGTGAGCTCAATTCTCTGACGGGCCTAAGAAGAGTTGTTGATTTTCAGTTTATTCAACTGTTTTTCACATGGTGAGAATGAGAGTGGTGACTTCCAGGCTTTTACATGTCAGACTAGAAACTGGAAGTCTCACTCAAGTATTTATTTATTGTGTGTCCACTGGGATACTGACTAATGTTTCCTGAGCACTTAGCATAGTCTTGGTCCTCTGTAAGCACTTTAAGTATTCCAAGTGCTAAGCCACACAGCCTTTGACACAGATATTAGTATTATTATCGTAGAGGAGATAACACAAGATCAAGATTAAGTTCTTGACCAAAGTCACTTTGGTGAAGGGGGGGATAAGAACCCCAGCCTGGCTTTCTGGCTCCAAGGCCTCCTTTCTCAGTCACTTTGTTGTACTGTGTGTGGGCCTTGGGTTAGGCCCTGGGAATACAGCCGTAAATAAGACCCATCCAGTCCCTGCCATGGTGGGACTTTCATTGAACAGAGATAAGTTTTAAACAAACTCATTATTTACAAGTCACAATTTTCATAATTACCACAAAGATAAAGCATGACATATATTTGGAACTTGTCCTAATCAGAGAAGAAAATTGAGATTTCTTATTGATTATTTTAAAATCATCATCTCTCTTTTACAGGTGAGAAACAGGGAGTTCAGATATTTTAAGTAGTTTTCCTGATGTCATACAGCCATTAGGTGACATAGCCAGCATTTGAGTCCAAGTGCTCTCAGGTCAGAGCCAGTGCCCTTAACCCCTACCTTGTACAGCTGAGCTGGGGTGAGGGGTCATTTTGGTTGTTGGTGGTGGAGAGTTTTGACTGACCAGACTGTACAAGGAGTGAAGAGGAATTGCAGTAAGACAGGTCTGGTACGCACCCTGCCCCACTGTTCTAGGGGTCAGGGACACCTGGGCTCTCTCTCTCTACCACCTTTCCCTCTCAGACTACCTTTGCCCGCTTGTTCCAGTCTCCAGTTGGGGAGGCTGGGGAAGGAGAGGGTGAAAAGATTCCAGGTTGGTGGGGTGGGGGTGGGGCAGAAAGCAGCTTGGGCAGTGGGGAATAAGAAGCTGAGTGGGAGGAGCAACCTGGGCAGTAGAAAGTGAGAAACTTGGTGGGGGGAGCAACCTGGGGAGTGGAGAGCGAGAAGCTGGGTGGAAGGAGCGAACTGGGCAGTGGAGCATGGGCAGTGGGCAGTGGATGTGGGGGAACAGCCTGGGCAGTGGAGCATGAGAAACTGGATGTGGGGGAACAGCCTGGGCAGTGGAGAGAGAGAAGCTGGGTGGGAGAAGCAGCAGCCTGGGCAGTGAAGAGTGAGAGACTGTGTGGGAGGAGCAGCCTGGGCAGTGGAGAATGAGAAGCTGGGTGGGGGTAGCCTGGACAGTGGAGAGTGAGAGGCTGGAGGGTGAGGAGGGGCAGCCTGGGCAGGGGATAGTTAGGGTCCAGGTGGGAGAAGCAGCCTGGCCTCATGGAGGAAATACTAAAGGCCATCCTGCTAGCTGAAAGAGTGGGAGTAGGAGGGACCAGGAGGAAGCTCTTGAGGTGGAGGCAGCGATGTGGTGTGGTGTTGTGACTTGTTAAAGACCTGGGCCTGACCCAGCAGGGATGGGAAACCGGAGCAAAAGAAGGTTAGAGGCAGAAGGCGATTTTACATGTGGCTACAAGCTGTGGCCAATCATGGCGGCGGGGAGCCCAGGAGAGGTCCTCTGGGCATTGGTGGGTGGATGTGAGACAGGAGTGGACTTGGTGATGCCTGGAGCATGGAGAGTGGGGAAGAAAGGTCTGGAACATGGTTGGGGGTGGTGCTGCCTTCAGTTAAGGTAGGCAGGCCCAGGCTGTGAGGGAAGTTTAGTTTGGGCTGTGGGTTTATGTCCCCATAGGCCATCCCAGCGGTGATGTACACACGGGGCTGGGCTGGTAGGTGTGGGCTGAGGAGGAGGCTTGGTGAATGTTCAAGGTGCATGTGCCGGGAAGCTGGAGTGTAAGGGTCTTCCTAGAACTCAGCAGGAGGAGTGGAGAGGAGGAGCACAGGCCTTCCTCAGAGTCCTGGGGCTGCTGGGCCCTCCTGACCTCTCGCAAAGGCTTCTTGGGACGGCGGGGAGTGGTGCTGGAGCCCGTGGCTGCTGCAGAACCTGTTTCTAGTCTTGGAAGCAAGGAAACCCTCTCCACCGTCGTGGGCTGAGAGGCTGTTCTGCTAGAAACCACCAGATGGTGCCATTTCCACGCAAAAATGCATTTCCTGAAGGTGACCTGGACTTTCCTCTGAGTCCGTTCCTGTGTGCAGCACCGGGTACAGATTTGAGCACCAATTGGGAAGCCTCAACAGATGGAAGGCCTTTGAGTATCTTAGTGTAGTTATGAATGCAGTTCACATCTACATGCATGAACTATATTCATTCAAGAATATTTGTTGAGCATTTATGCCCAGCCCTGGACCAGCATTGTGAGTGTGGGGAGACCCAGGTGAATATTCTGTTGTATCCTTAAGGAGTTCAGAGCAGGGGAGGGGCTGCCATGTAAACAAATAATGAAATAGGGTGTGAAAATAAACTGAAAGAGTATAAATGGTAGATCAGAGGAGAGAGTGATTTCTCTTGCTTAAGAGAAAAAGTGTCGACTGGTTCCCAGACGACGTTTAAGGAGAGTGTTGGAGGCTTTGCCAGGCTCTGACAATAAAGAACAGGGCTTCTAGGCAAAGGGAATGCCCATGTGGGGAGGCATGGGGGTGGCTAGGGAATTGGGCCTGGTTGTCTGAATGTCTGGAATGCCAAAGATGGCTGGAGAAGAGGCTAAGAGGTAGATAGGTGCAGACCCCACCAGGTAGGTGCAAAATAAGCCAAATGGTCTGTCAGAGGACCCAGAGAAAAGGACAGAAGACACCACATTGGCCAGGCATGGCTGCCTAGGGGAGAAAAGAGATGCCCAGGAGAAGAGGAGGAGCTCACCATATGCAGAAAGTTCCAGAGGGCAGCAGTTGGTGGGTCTGGGAGATGCTCCCAAGCTCCCACTCTCTCTCTCACACATGCACATCTGGAGTTCGGGGAAAGAGGGACCCACATTAGTATTATAGCCACAGCTCCTCCAAACCTAGGGTGGAAATGAAATCATTAAGTGGCTCAAATGGAGTTTTGTTCTGTGCATGATTAACCCCAGGAGGGGAGTTTGGGAACAAATATGCCTCCTCTACCTGTATTACAGGGGGACTGAGCCACGGTAAATTAAAAGAAAATCACTGGCAAATTTGGGACCAGTGAGCTGTGACCAAGCCATTTGTGTAGTTAAATGGAGCTGAAAGAACTAATAAAGGCTTTGTGCGTCATGGATCCTCCTGAGGGGAGGGTGTGGGGCTGGGGTAGGCAGGTGGGCGGGGTCTGGTCCAGGTGCCACAGGTGGAGGTCTTAGCAAGGAACTTGGTGGTGGTGGCCATGTGGGGTGCTGGCTGGTTTTAGCTGCACAGTTGTGTGTTACTTCCTAATGGAAACTTGTTAATTCTAGACAGAGACAGGGACCCAGGTCCAGTCTTAGCCTACTTGGGGAGATAAGAAGGGTTTGTTCTCATCAGTCACCCAACAGGCCTCTTCTGGACATGTTACTGCAGTGGGCATGTGACTTGCTGCCCTCATGAGCTGCACCTTAATGTTGTGGGGACCTCCAGAGTGAAGCCCCAGCCAGTGTCCTGGGGTGTCCACTGCTAGATATGGGAGCTCTGCTCCATCCCCAGAGTAGGAGGTTGGGCACTAGCCAAGCTAGTAGTGAAAATGCGCTGGTCTCCCAGGGTCTCTGGCTGCCCAGGCAGGTGGGCAGGGCAGATGGAAAGGTCAGGAGTGGGAGGTGGGGAGGGAGTGAAGGAGCAGGGAGGGATCTGGGATCGGAATGCAGCAGGGTCTGAGACTCCATGTCAGGATCCGGGTGCCAGGTGTAGAGAAGGGTGGACCGCAGGCGCCCATGCCCTTCTGGTGACATAGCCAGAGCTCGCTCAGCTCCCACACTGCCGGCCAGCTCTGCCTCTGTCTGCAGCACACCCCCTCCAACGCTGACTCCCACCTATTTTATACGTGTGCCCAAGAGACACTCTCCTTCCCCCCCCAGCCCTGCTCCCTGCTCCTCCGTGATCCTCTCCCGCTGTTTCTTCCTTTGCGGGGCGGCTAGGGGACCCCGGGGGGCTGGGAAGAGCACCCGCACGGGCCCCTCCCCGAGGGACAAGGAAGCCACGGCAAGGGGAACCACCGCCTCTGCCGAGCAACCAGACACATTGTTCGACATGTTTTCCAATTACTTGGCAGGCTCCGCAGTGATGCTCCAAATTCATTTTCCATCCTGAGAGGAGAGAAACAAAGGCAAGAAAAAAGCAACAGCTGCTCTCAATAAGTTGGGAAACTTTGCTGCAGCCAGCCGGAACTGAGCAGGCAGCCCGCACTAGACAGGAGCAGCCCCCACAGCCCTCTAACCCCCAGCACACTCTCAGCCCCTGGCAGCCCCCTAGCCCCTCAACTCTCAGTAGCTTCTCAGCCCTGAGGCAGTCCCTTAGCCCCTGGCAACCTCCAGTCCTCCAAGCTCCCAGCAGTTGCCCAGTCCTCCAGCCCCCAGCACCCAGCTCACCAGCCTCGACAGCCCTGGGTAGGCCCTCAGTCCCTGGAAGTCCTTGACAGCTCCCACCGTCCCCAGCAGGCTCCCAGCACCTCAGTCCCCAGCAGGCCCCTAGTCCCCCAGCTCCCAGCAGTCCCCTACACTCCAAGCACCCCCCAGCAGCCTCGACAGCCCCCCAGTTGGATGCCTTTCCTCAGCACCATTCCTCCTTCCCTTCACCTCCTTTGAGCACATTCTCTGAGTGGTTGGACCAGAGGGGCTTGAGTGGGTGCAACCAGGAGGGGTGCCTCATGATCTTTCTAGGAGGGTGGAGGTGGAGGTTTGCAGCCAGAAGACCCCTAATCAGTGGGTTTAGTTGGGGTGGGGAAGGACATGGCAGGACTGGGGAGGGGGGAGACAGCAAAGGCAGGGACGATTAGTGGAGAAGGTCCAACCCTGCAGGTTCCAACAGTCCTCTCCACACAACTGCTGACTGTGATTATTTACCCTTTCTTTATTTGCTGATTGTCTCCACCATTAGAATGTGCGTCCGTCGGGGGCAGGGGTAGCCCCTTGTGAACTGTTGTGCTTGACACAGGTGCTCTGAGGATATGTATGGAAGGAATAAAGACCTAGGTGGGTCTAGGTCAGGGTTCGTGTGAGACTTAGTGCTGACTTCAGTTCTGCTCCTTCACCCTCTCAAGCCCTCACTCTTGGTGTTTCCATAGGTGCCTTTTGGTGGGTACGTCTGGAGGATCCACAGATTAAGGCTGAATGGGTCATGCAAGGAAGCCTGCTGGGTGGGACTGGATGACAGGGAGAAAGGAGCTATAAAACTCCCACCTTATGAGGAGGCTGCAGGGAAGCCTCAGCAAGGAATTGCATGCAGAATGCTTTCAGCAGAGAGGATACTTACCAACAACTGTGCACACATGGGGCCTTTTCCTGGGAGGCAGTGCGGCATAACTGCTAATACTGGGGTTCTAGCTTTAGTGGCTGTGTGATCTTGAACAAGATGCTTAACCTCTCTGTCATTCCATTTCCTGGAGTCCTCGTGAGGATCAGGTACAATAACCCATCCCTGCAGAGTGTGCAGTGCATGCCTGGTGCTTGGTAAACCCTCGGCTTTGGGTAGCCATGATAATTCTTATGCCCAGGAAGAGGCATCACCCTCAGCACAGCCCTTTCATAAGACATTCTCCTAAGCCTTTTGCAGTGTGAGTTGGTGATCTAGTTTGTTTAGAGAGAAATAGTCATTGCTCTCTAAAGCCTATACTGGAGAGGAAGACTATGGGGGCTTCTAAAGATGCTGGGGAACTACAGACAAACATTTAGGAAAAATAAAAATGTTAGGAGAACATTTGGGGGCCACTGTGGAAGGGGGCGTTGTCAGAGGCTCACGTATGGTCAGCACAGGATCTTCGAGGGAGAACCAGGGTCCCAACTCTACTGACTCAGAAGAGGTATTTCTCCGGGGACAGGCTGGTTCTGTGTGCCCATTAAGGAAAGGGCCCCCCTACACCCCTGCCTGGACTCGGAGGAGGGTGGTGTGGCACTCTGTGGCCAGCAGATGACACTGCTGATCTAGTGGTGTCAGCTGCTGGGTCCTAGATGTGGCCGACAACCTGCTCAAACCCAAGCTGATTGCTCAGGCATTTCCACCAAGGGCACTGTGTGCAAGCCACCAGCATACCCCCATTAGTGCTTGCAGCTAGCTCTGTGCTGTCCTCCCAGTGGGATTGACCCACTAGGGCAGAACTGCCTCTAGGATTTGGGAACAGAGTTCCTGCCTGCACACCACTCAGGTGTCTAGAGCCAACCAGCTGCCCAGTAAGAGGGGTGAGGTGGGGGCCATTCAGGGTAGGTGCCACAAAGGAAGGAGTAGTGCTGTGAATTAGAATTCCAGGGCATCAGAGGCCCTTTTTGGCTCTAAGTCCTGCACTTTGCCAATGGCTGGGGCAAAGCAGCACTTCTCCAACTTCTCTGGGCTTCAGAATTCCTTCGAGGAGGGTACTTATTAAAGATGCTGATGACTGGGCACCACCTGATCATTTTGAGTGGTACATTTGGGATGGAACCCAGGAAACTGTATTTTCATCAGTCTCATCCCAGCTCTGAGATAGCTGTCCCCAGGCCAGTGTTGAGACACACAGGGATAAAACATTCTGCTTTTCTTAGTAGAGAAGAACTTGGTGGTGCCACGAACAGCACCAGGAGGAGAATGTTCCTCTCACTTCAGTTGCCCTGCACCTGGTCTTTTGGGATGTCTTTTGAATTATACCTAGGATCACCTCCAGCTTTGGTCCAGGAAGATTAACAAGAGAGAGAAGCATAGAGACACAAGTTAGAGATAATTTGGTTGAGCAAGAACCCCCAAATCTTATCCAACTTGAGACCATTAGCCACTCCCCCGCCCCTGGTCCTGTTTCCCTCATCTTTAATCCAAACTTCTTCCTTGGTTCTACATCATTCAGGGGAGAGACCTGACCACCAGCAGGGGTGTGGCTTTTCCTTGGGCCTCACAGGACAACGTCACTGCTCATATTGCAGAAACATGCACACAGGGTGTGAGTGTGTGCATGTGGGTGCACATTTCACTATCCCGGGTCTCCTGACATCAGCACTGAACGATGCCTTGTGGAATGAAAGAAACAAAAGCGTACTTTTATTTGAGTCTGCCTTACGTGGCTCCCTTTTTCTCAGGGCCAGTGGCCAACTCTGGGGAGCCCTGTGGGTCATGGGAGGAGAAAGTGGTGGAGGCAGCAGGATTGCGACCACACTGCTCTGCCTTTCCCAAGCTGTGTGGCAGTGCTAACGTCTTAACTCCTCCACACTCGGCCTTTTCCACCTGTGAGAGAACAGTATCCTTCTCTCAGTGCTGATGTGATATGAGACGAGGCAATGTTTGCAAATCCCCAGTGCAGTCCCTGGACAGAGCTGGGGTCATTTGGTGTTATCTCTGCCCTCTTCCCCACACCCCTTTTCTCCAAAGAGAAGGGGCAAGTCATTTGGTGCATCTAGACTCCAGCTTACATCCCTGGAAAATGGAGCTGTTGATGACCCTGAGGCCTCAGAGTGGGGCCTGGCGAAAATTGTTGGAAGGGGCTGGAGTGGGGAGGGGTATTATGTCTTAGCTAATATTTTCACTTCTTATTGCTTGGAGGTCTGGCCAAGACCTTGATGTTAGACTCTTCTTTGCTCTGTCCAGTCATCTGAAGCTGGCCTGTTCTCCTATTCTTATGTTGGGGTTGTGCAGCAGGTTCCAATGGGCTGACCTTGGAAACCACCCAGTCCCCAACACATAATCGATACTGAAACAATTGTGTTGATCTATCAAACTTTGAATTACTGTGTGGCCTTAGATGAGCCCCTTCACCTCTCTGAGCTCATAGGCGAAATGGAAGTGGTGATAATATCTATTTGGCAGGAACAGAGCAAATGTATACAGAGCCTCTAAGAGTGTTCTGCACATTTATTAAGTGCCCTGCACATTTATTAATAAATGTGGCTATGATTAGTACAGCAATAAAGG
Organism: Carlito syrichta; assembly: GCF_000164805.1. Taxonomy (NCBI): domain Eukaryota; kingdom Metazoa; phylum Chordata; class Mammalia; order Primates; family Tarsiidae; genus Carlito; species Carlito syrichta. The sequence continues at coordinate 161,114 of NW_007258123.1, read as the reverse complement.
GATGGTAGTTTTTCCTTCCCTCCACTCTTGGGGGTACTTTTTCTTTCAATAGAAAAAGTGCATTCCATTGGAGTCATCCACCACCCTGCTCTTTGAAGGAGTGGGAAGAAGACTCAGAGGGAATGTTTCCAGTGAAGAAACTTAAGTTCCTAATGGAAGAAATGCATCATTTTCCTTTCCACAGAAAATCAGAAGAGACAGCTGTGGTGCTGGTGGGGACTGCCTCCTTGCCAAGATTCTGGATTTGAGACCCTTCCCAGTTCTAACCCCAGGAGCCTCAGGGGCTTGCATCAGCAAGTTTGGTTTGGAATACTGATATGCTCCCTCCCTCTGCAAGCGGATAGTAGGCAGGGAATGTGTGAATGAAAGTCTTTTCATGTTTGTGCATTTCTGCATTTCCTAGAGTTATTTTGGATGACGAGAAGACATCTCCATAGTTCACCAACTGTCTTCCAGACAGGTGAGGCTCTGCTTCTCAGAAGTCTGTTGGCCCCACCCAGCAGCCTCTTTTTTCTCTGGGCTCTGAGTGTTCTGTTCTTTAGGCTTGCCTTTCTGTTCAGGATTGCCTTCCCCACCTATTGTCTATTTTGAACATTCCTTTCTCCCTCCAAAACTCAGATCAAACTCAACCTCCTCTGTGAAATGTGTTTTCCTTTCTCCTTACTTCTAGCTCCCTAACATGATTAAGTTCATTTCCATGTCTCCCTGTCTATATATTGAGCAGAGTTTTTTAAAATGTTATATTTTAAAATAGTTTTTTTCCTCCTCATTTATGGGCCTGTCAGAATTGCTACACCATAAGATCTTTAGGGAAAGATCTGGGTCTTGACTATCTTCAGTGTGTGCTCCATAAAGGTTGAACTGATTTGGTGTAGGCTATAAACCATTACCCTGAAATGCCAAACAATCTGCCTGTTGGTTTTCCTACCCAGGCTAATGTAACACCCTATCTGAATTCCTAATACTTTCATCCTTCCATGGTCCACCCCTCCCACCCCCATCGATATCCACATTCTGGTCTGAAAACTGTGTTTCCTTCCCTGAATGCAATTCTGTCATGGGTGTAAACAAGCCCTCTGAATGAATGCTGGCTGCTGGCTGTAGAAAGCATCTTGCCAAAGATCACTCTGGTGACATTCCCTCTAGGGATCAACAGCCTTAGGGTGCAACTTTTGGAATGACTGTTTATACTTTTTACTGAACACAAAAGGCCTTTTAAGGATACTTGAAGATGGAGAGAAAGGAGGAGTACAAAGCAGCTTTCAAGACCTTCTCCCTTTGCGGACCTCTCCTCCCTCTCTTTCTCTCACTTATATCTCTCGGTATCTCTGTTTGCCTCTCTCCCTGTCTATCTAACTATCATCTGTCATCTCTATCTCTCTATATTCCACATGTCTAATCTTCAGTATCACAATCTCCATCAGTAGACTTGCTCCACTGCTAGGAATAAACCCTTTATGATCATGGTACAGGTAAATCTACCCCTCATACAACCGTGTTTGGAAAACACAGACAGGCCCACCCACCACGTTGCTCCATGAGAGGCCTTGTATACTTCAGTCACCTGGTCATGATTCCTTGAGTGTGGCAGATCTGACAATCCTAGGTTGCCCCTATGTGCTGCCGGGCCATAAGTGAGTGGCAGGGGAATCATGTCCTTAGTCACTGCAAGACATGTTTGACCATAGGAGTTCTCTTTGTACCAAGGTCATCTTGAATTGTATTTATTCAGAATTTAGGTTTTCTTTTCTTTTTTTTTTGAGTCGGAGTCTCACTCTGTCGCCCAGACTGGAGTGCAGTGGCCACTTCCAGCCACTGCAGCCTCGATCTGCTGGGCTCCAGCGATCCTTCCACCTCAGCCTTCTGAGTAGCCGGAATTACAGGAATGCACTACCACGCCTGGCTGATTTTTGATTTATTGTAGAGATGAGGTCTCGCCTGCCCAGGCGGGTCTTGAACCCGTGGGCTCAGGCAATCCACTCACCTCAGCCTCCCAAAGGCGCGGGATTACAGGCTGAGCCACTGAGCCTGGCTGAGGTTTTCATATAGTAGAACAAGCATCAAACTTGAGGTCTCAGCTCTGTCACTTCCTAGACATATAATAAAATCAAAGGCAAGTGGCTTAATCTCTCTGAGATTCATTTTAAAACAATATATAATGAATGATTGAGTGAAATAAAGAGCGTATATGCACTCTTATGGCTCTGAAGTCACCGTAGCAAGTAAGAGAAAGTCCCTGTTTACACATTCTATGGGGGATGGGGTAGACAATAAGCAAAGAGTTACATGGTGATAGACAGAAGGCTGGTGGCACTGTGTGCTTTGAAAGAGAGTAAGGCGGGGAGAGTAGAGGGTGACTGGGAGTTGCTCTTTCATATAATGTGGCCACTGATAGCTTTGCTGAGGAGGTGACATTTGGGGACAGACCCCAGTGAGGTGAGCCATGGATATCTGAATACAGGGCTCCAGGCAGAGGGAGCAGTATGCGTAAATTCCTGGGGCACAAGTGGGCCTTGCCTGTCCAAGAGATAGCCATTGCGGCTACAGTAGAGGGAACAAGAAGGACAGAGGGGGCAGGAAATTGCAGTGTGACTTGAGAGGTGCTAAATCCTTAGGAAGGGTGACACAGATATGTGGACAGTGAGGAGAAGCCAGTTAGGGGGTCTGGGCCAGGTGAGGTGGGACGTAGGCTCTGATCAGGATTCTAGGCTGCCTGCTTTCTAAGGTAAAAGTTTAGGGCAGCAGCAGCATGACATGGCCAGCTTTGCATTTGAGAAGACCTTCTATAGGCCTCTGGCATCCAGTTTTTTCACCTATAAAATGAAAATGGTGGCACCAAACCTTATAAGATATTGTCAAGATCAAATGACATGTTTGATAAGGGCTGGTTGAGGTTAAGTTGCACAATACCAATACAAGCTGCTATTACAATAATTAGCTTCTCCTGGTTGCTGAATGAATTTTAGTAATCTAGGGGCAAATGGTCAGATAACAGTCTCAGGATTTGAAGTACACTTTCCTCATAGACTGTCTCACTTAATCCTCACACCCCATCTAGAGTGGTTGAAATTATTATTACTCCCTTTAACAGAGAAGGAGACTGAGGCTCAAAGAATTCAGAGAGGTTAATTTACACAGCTGGTGAGTGCTAAAGATGGGCTTTCAATAAAAACTTTCTGATTCCAGCTCAGTTCCTAAGAAGAGGGTGCTTGTGTCTGTGGCAGTAGGACATAGGGAGGTGGGGTGGGAAGTCAAAGTATAGATTCAAACTTGGATTGAATAGAAGCAGAAATGAACTTGTTGAGAGCCACTACGGATGTGATGCCCACACATAGTCCCTGGAAAATAATACAGCATTATAGACTGCACAGATTAATACACAATAAAAATTGTCGAAAGTATTCTAGGCAGATGCTAGCTATGACACAGAAAGTTTAGGAAAAGAAGGTGAAATCATAACAAACCAGCTGATGGCAATTAAATGCAGATGACAAAAGAACAACACAGTTCAGCTAAGATCTGAGAGCCTCGCTGCAACTGTGATTGGGGCCCTGAGAAAGATCAGGGCATATGGCAGGGAAGGGTGCAACAGCTACTGGTTCTGCAGCCTGTGGGAAAAGCCCATCTCCTCCCTTCAGGAACAGTTCATGAGAAGACAGAGGCTCCGTGAAAAAGCAATTGTCTCCAGCGATTTCACCCTGAAGTCCCTTTTGGCCTGCACCCCAACACTTTCAAGGAGTTCTTAGGATTCTTTGAAAACTGTAAGTGCCTGGGGCTTCTGCTTTGGTTTTGGAGTGTCAGAGGGCTGGCGGAATCTGCAAGTGTCTAACACATGATAGTAACTTAGCAAAGGACATTTCTACAGTTATTTAAAGGCAGCCCTCTCAGCCTCCAAGCAAGACTCTTCTCTACCTGAGCCAGAAATGAGATTGGGTCTTTCTCGAAGTTTGCCGAGAAAGGAGTTCTGTAGCTTTTGTTATTTCTTCCTCCTCCAAATGTTCTCTGCTGAAATGGAGTCTCATTTATTCCTCTTGCTCATTCTTCATCTCCTGTCCTGGCGTCAGTAGTTCTCGGAAAAACTCATTGATGCTGAGTTCGCATGCTTGTGGGAAGCAAAAGTGAGGCCAGAGTCAGGGTGAATAGGAAGAGAAAGAGGAGGAGGGAAGGGCCAGCTGCCGTGCCTCCAGCCTCCTTGAACAGCAGTCCAGGGGCCACCGCGGCCGAGTGGCGTCCCTGGTGTGCTTTTATCAGCATTATCATGCAATATTCCCAGTCTTCTTTGTCTTTGCATTTTATCAATACCACCAGAGGAGCCTGCTGTCCCTTTCTGTGGGTTTATTAATATTGCCCTCTGATCTATGGGTAGCTGCCACACTTTATATTCCAGCCCCATCCTGGCTTCTCCAAACTCAGACACCATATTTAATTAGATTTTCTCCCTGGCTCAGGCAAACAGAAATTGAACTCCCAGTATATCTCTATTGCTCCAGAGCTGGCGTCTGACAGAAGTAGACAGCTCTCTTTCCCTCTCTGGCTTGCTCTGCCCCATCCCCTTCATTCCCACCTCTGATATTAATATTCTAAGTTCAATCTTTGACCCCAAACTCTAACATCCTCATGTTACCCACTGTCATGCAAATGAATCATGTGCCAGAGGTTTTTGTTGCTAAAACTTTCTTGATCTTCTTCCAGACTCTGGCTGGCCCTGTCTGTGGGCGGGTAGTGTAGCATGCGAGGTAAGAGTGAGATCGAGCATGTCTCCATCTAGATGTCAAGGCTGAGGGTCAATCTGTCCCACAGCAAGGAGACACATTGAACGTCCTTTTTAAAGTTATTATTATAAAGATGTGGGGTACAACTCAGGGTTAGGTATACAAACGTTAATTATGCAGGTACCCTTGTTGATGAGGTATGCCCCTCCCTCCCCTGGCAGTTTCCCTCAACTACCAATCCTACCCTCCCTCTCCTGACAGTTTCCCACTACTGCCAATCGCTTTCTTATAGTATAATTGTTCAAGGTTCGCTTACGAGTGAGAACATATGGTACTCTGCTCTTTGTTTCTGTGATAGATCACTGAGTATGATCAACTCTAAATCCATCCAAGTTGCCGAAAAGTCCATATGTTTGTCCTTCTTTATGGCTGCATAATATTCCATTGTGTTAATGTACCACATTTTTTAATCCAGTCCAGCTTCAATGGGCAACATGGTTGGTTTCATGTTTTTGCTATTGTGAATAGAACTGCAACAAACATATGTGTGTAGGTATCTTTTATGCAGAATGATTTAAGTTCCTCCAGGTATATTCCCAATAAGGAAATTTCTGGGTCATATGGAATGTTAATTTCTAGTTCTTTCAGAAACTGCCACACTGTCTTCCAAAGAGGTTGCACTAGTTTACATTCCCACCAGCAGTGTAGAAGTGTTCCTTTTTCTCCGCATCCTCTCCAGCATCTGTTGTTCTTTTAAATGTTCTTTCAAGATGATGACTTCACCTTTGGAGTAATTCAGCAGGAAGGTCTTAGGGAAAAAACAAAATAAAACATTTTTTAGTGTTACAATTTCTTTCATCTGTAAAATGGGAAAGGAGCAGAATTGACTTTTATTGACGTTATGAAAAATGACCTTAAATCCCACTTTTTGTCAATTAAATGTGAAAGGAGGAGCAGGGTTTATAATTAACCTCGAAGACACAGGAAGAAATCTTCCTGAACTGGCCTTCCCATGCCTAGGGAAGTCCTGCTGGCTAGGAGGAAGAGTGGGGGCTCTAGGCAAGCGCTTTCCCCAACAGCCTGACTTGGACATGGAGCCTGAGATCTGGAGATCTTCACAAAACCTTCCTTTTTTTTCCTCCTCAGCTACCTTGTACCCCCTCGAGAAATTCACTAAATCTATTTGAGACCTAGCCTCCTGACTAATTAAATGGGAATAATGACAGTTGCCCTCTGCATGTCACAGGGCAACTGTCACACACGCTGTGTTCCATAATCTGTGACCCTCCATGTTAAGATCAGGCATTCTTTTTTTCAGTTAAAAATATTGATTTCTAATTGTTATTGGGCCATGTAAAAGAGAAGACAATAATCTTTGTTGACTTTGAAATCAGTTTTACTTTTCTCATTCAGGAAATTTACCCTTATAATAATCTTACCTTGCCTGAGCACTTAAACAGACAGGTATCAGAAGGGACTTAGGTTGACAAAAAATAAAATAAGGAAGGAAGAGGGAAAACACAAACAAGCTAACAGCAAGAGGGTGGTTTACCTAGATTCCTTGAATTATGTTTGAAATGGCTTCATATCAAGACAAAAAATGCACATTTACTTTAAAGCATGTTGCATATTTGAGATACTTACCTGTGAAGAGCTACCAAGCACTCAGAGGTAAGATGTGTTTGCTTGCCACCTCCACCGCTACCAGGGAAGAAGAAGCTCAGGAGGAATGGTTCCAGGGACTCAGGGCCATCCACATTCCCAGCTGTGGGCACCGCCTCCCCAGCAGCTCCTAGCGTTGTTCACCCCAAGCCCCATCCCTTGTTCTAGTGGTCACAGCCAGTACAGTGTGGGCTGGTGAAGGGGCAGAGAGAAGACAACACAGGACCCTCTCACTGACCAGCTGGAGAGGATGTGGATGGGTCATTGGGTAGGAGTGAAAGGTTCTGGAGTTGGCCTGATGTGGGTTGCAATTCTTTTTTTATTTTTATTTTTTGAATTGGAGTCTCACTCTGTCGCCCTGACTGGAGTGTAGTGGCCGCTCCTGGCCACTGCAGCCTCGACCTGCTGGCCTCCGGCGATCCTTCCGCCTCAGCCTTCCAAGTAGCTGGAACTACAGGTGCGCGCTACCATGCCCGGCTGATGTTTTGATTTATTGTAGAGATGAGGTCTCGCCAAGTTGCCCAGGTGGGTCTTGAACCCATGGGCTCAGGCAATCCACTCATCTCAGCCTCCCAAAGGCGCGGGATTACAGGCTGAGCCACCGAGCCCAGCTTGCAATTCTTACTGTACCATACAGCAATGACCTCTGGTAGTCTCTCTGTGCCTCAGTTTTGTTACTTGCATCAAAGGGAAACTACTGCCTGTTTTATAGGATCACAGGATTAAATGGAACCATGCAGTGAGGCATTGGGGTGGGCCCTCTGCACTGGGAGTGTCTTCCTCTCCCCATCCTCAAGCACTCAGCATCCCTCAGAGGTGGGATGGGATAATAGGTTGAGTATATGCTCAGATCCAATTGTCAAGGAGCCATGTTTGCATTCTGACTTTGAGGTCTGATCCACTAGGAATCCTGGGGTGAGTGGGACCAAGACAGGGTGAAGCATTTAATTGCCCAAGGCAGAAATCAAGTTCCTCAGAGATGCCCTTGGCGCAGGGCTTCAGACTGCCTGTGTCAGCCCTCTCCTCACTCAGATTTTGTTTCCTCAGCAAAAATCTGATTTGATGGCCCAGAGATACCTCACAGTCAAGGCCAGATGATTCTGCCCAGGGTGGAGGCACTTGTCTGGACCCCTATCAGCTTAGCCCTGAGGGTTTCACTGCTGTTTTTCTTAAAGGGAAAGGGCAAGTTTGAAAACCACACTTCCAGAGCAGTTCTGCCTTCTTCAGGGAAGTCCTGTGACGTGTTCCATTCCTAGGACTGGTTGATGGCAGAGATGATTCTAGAATGAAATCCTAATCCATGGTTCATTTTATGATACCATGATGACTCATGACGGAGGAGCTCTTGGTGTTCCCCCTTTAATTGGGTTGCTGCATATATAGTTGTGCCTCTGTATCTATGGAGGATCCATTCCAGGATCCCCGAAATACCAAAATCTACTATGTTCAAGTCCTTGATTATATAATGGTGTATTTGCATGTATCCTATGTGCATCCTCCAGTATACTTTAAGTCATCTCTAGATTACTTATAATACCCAATACAATGTAAATGCTATATAAACAATTATACAGCATTTTTATGTTTGTGCTGTTTTTATTGTTATATTATTATTTTTTCTTCAAATATTTTACAATTATGGTTGGTTGAATCCACAGATGTGGAATCCACAGGTACAGAGGGCCGACTGTATTAGGTAAGCTGCTCCAACATTTTAGTGGCTTAGTACAATGAAGTTTATTTCCTACTCATGTAATGTGGCACTTCTGGTCAGCAGATGGCGTTGCATCCCGTTATGACTCCTATGACTCAGGGACTTGAGCTCTTTCATCATATGGTCCCATGAACTCCTCAAGCCTTGCTTCCTCTTTCTCTAAAGAAAGGAAGGAGAAAGAGCTGAGGGGACACAGGCACTTCTCAGAAGCTTTGGCCTGGAAAAGGCACGTATCACTTTCACTCATACCGTATTGGTGAGTGCTCATATCTGTGGCCATGTTTCTCGGTGAGAGAGTCTAGGACATAGTTTGGCTGTGTGTCCAGAAAGAAGAGGAAAACAGAAAACTGGGTGCTGGGGCCTAGCAGGAAAACCGCTTCAGGCTGCCCTCTGATCACCAAGCATTTGTTGTGCAAAACACACTCACACACCCTGGTCTCGAAGGGGAATGTCTTCTCCCTCACATCTTCGTGTGGTTTCTCAAGTCTGGCAACTTGTGAAATAGAAGGGCATTTTATCTATCCTCAAGATACAATGCTGGAGCAAGGACAAGAGAATGGCTACTATCCATGGCAGGCACATCACATCGTGGACGTGATGAAGCATTGTTGGTAGGCAGTGTAGAGATGTTCTACCCTGGCAGTGGGGGAATTCCTTGATGAGATCCTGCTTGCAATCTCTGGCAAAGATGCCCTTGTCCATTGTCCTCCAGAGCCCTGATAGTCCTCTGGGTGGTTCTTCCTTGTCTACCACCTTCTGTGTCCACTTCTGCCTGGTGTGCTATAATCACTCACAGGCTCTTTCAGTCTAGTTAATAGTTTCTTTGGTATTCAATTCCCTTAAAACTTGGTAGGCTTCTGAACTATTTGCTTCTAGTCAGTTCCAAACACAAGTATCAACACCTAAAAGTTCTTTACAAGCATTGTTCTCAAGTGTACTTACATTCTTTTCTTCTTTGCCCCATGCCATTCTCTCTCTCTTGGTTTAATGGCAGCCACCGTGAGACATCAGAAACAATCAGCTTGGAAGGTATATGAATTTGCTAGGGCTGCCATGACAAAGTACCGCAAATTGGGTGGCTTAAAATAAATTTGTTGTCTCACAATTTTCAGGGCTAGAAGCCTAAGATTAAGGTGTCAGCTGGGTTGTTTCTGTTGAGGATTGGGAGGGAGAATCAGTTCCATGTCTCTCTCCTAGCATCTAAGTGGTTTGCTGGCAATATTTGGTGTTCCTTGGTTTCTGCTTTGTTACCCCAATCTCTTATTTCACATGGTGTTCACATGGCTTCACATGGCGTTCTCCCTGTGTATATGTCACTGAGTCCAAGTTTCCCTTTTTATAAGGACTAGTCATATTGAACAGGGTCCCATCCTACTTCAGTATGACCTCATCTTTGCTAATTACATTTTGTAATGACGCTATTCCCAAGTAAAGTTACAGTCTGAGAAAGTGGACATGAGAAATTCAGTATGTTATTATTTAGGGGACACCATTCACCTCATTACCAAAGGGAAGGCAGTTTCTTTAATTTGATCTTTGCTACAGGGCTGCTTAACTGAGAATTATCAATGGACCTTTGTTTTTCAAAGGTCCTTTCAGTTTCCTTTCTATTCTAGCCCCTCAACCCCCCAAGCTTCTGAATACTTTTCAGATGCTCTACCTAGAAAGATGACCCATTCACATTAAAAGGAGCAAATGGTGAAGACCTACTATGTGCCAGCGACTACCACATATCTTATATCTCTTTTACCTGCAACACTGTGGGATTCTGTGAAATTAGGATGAATCTTCCATGCCTGGGAGGAGAGGACTTGTCTAGGAACAGCTTCTACTCCCTAACCTTTTCAAGCCTTTGTTTCTATGTCAGCTTCTAGGTGAGCCTTCCCTGAACACCCTATTTAAATGTAGACTGCTCAGCATTTCCCATCTCCCCTTCTCTTTGTCTCCATAGCATTTATCCTAACTGCCTTCTCACAGGGTGTGCGATTTTCTAATTTTTGTGTTTATTGTCTGTTTTTCAGCACTGCCAGACTTCATGAAGACAGCAGAGATTCCGCCTGCTCTGCTCATTGAAGGGTTCCACGCCTCCAGCAGTGCTTGGAACTCAAGATGTGTTCAGTAAATCCCTGCTGGAGTGCATTGGAGGTGTCTGGATCCTCTCTGCAAGACCAGAGCTGAGGGAAGGCACCAGGGTGGCATCAGAACTACAGTGAAGCAGGTGGGCTTAGGGACACCCTGAGCTGACTGGAATCCTGGCTCAGTGCTTTACCATCTGGGTGGCCTGAGGAAAGGCACTATATCTTTCTGTTCTTTAGTTCCTTTGTTGAACAATGGGAGCAATGACAGTCCTTCACTCACACGATTGCTATGAGAATTTACAGATAGAATGTATAATGAAATGCTTAGACGAGGGCTGGATTTGCTGGAAGTGCTCAGTAAATGTTACTTCTGCTTGTTAGGGCTGTTGTTAATAACACTAAATCTCACAAAAGAAAATCCCTCTGCCTTTTCTTGTGTCTTTTCACTGTTGATACGTTTTGAACTTGACCCTGTATCTTCGAGTTCATGAAATGGTACCCCCGTAGGTGAGAAGGCAGAGGATGGTTTTTGCTGTAAAACACTCCATTTTATTCCATTTTTTTCTACCAGGCTCCTTAGACAATCATGTGACTGCCTATGTAGCTGTGAGGACACAGGACACCAGACTGCAGATTCTGCTAGACTCCTCTTGGCTGGAGCACCTCCACCCCTGAGTCTTAGTGTATCTGCCTCAGCTTCTTTATTCATAACATGATGGGGTTTCTTTCTTGGTAGAATATTTGAAGAGAGTTCCAAAATTTGGGGCATCAAAGTGTTGGAATAAAGAGGAAACTGAAAGGGGCTTTGAGAAACAAAGGCCCGTTGATAATCTTTAGTTAAACAGAGGGATCCTGATGATGTGTAAAGCCCCTTCAGTTCAAACTTTCCCTGAGATTGCTGTCTATGGTTTAGACAAAAAGATTTCTTTGCAGTTATTATCCAAGTTGTTGCTATTTAGATTGTGTGTGCTGTCGTGCTTGCCAAACTCACTTGTCTTCTAATGCTATCCAGGTTGGATGCTCTGTTGGCCTGGCTTGTCTCTCTGTGATGTATCTCTGACCCACTGGCACAGCTTTGGTTCTCCAGCTTCACTGTGCAGCTTCCCTCCTGTGAGAATCTGATGCCTGGCAGGTGCTCCTTCCCTGCCCAATGGGGCTGAGGTGCACAGGTACAGAGAGTGAAGGTGTGAGGAACGAGTATGCCGAGGGAGTGAAAAGTCACCAGCTAGACCTATGCTTTCTCCCCAACCCCTCTTAAACAAGACTGCACTCAGGGTCAGCAGGATGAGACTAGACAATTATATTCTGAGTGTGCATTTTATTAATGAAGGGAGAAGACAGCAGAGGGGACTGTAATGATATCATAGTATGTCTGATCTAATTATGCTAATCAATTTGTATGGCTCATCAGAGGGAATCCCAGTTGGGCTTGTGGCAGGAATTCCCCAGAGGATCTGGAGAGGCTGTTCCAGGGCTTGGGAGGTTGTTGGGAGAATATCCCAAGACCTTATCGGATTGGGAAGCTTCCTGTTTCCGGCTACCGCCTGTCCCTTCCATCAGATTGGATGAGGAGGTGGCCTGGGAGTTGGGGGACAAGCCTCAAAGAGAACAAGAGGCTGGAGTGGAGAGGTGGGAGCCACCAGAGCTTGTGAGTCTAGAAGGAGCAGTGGAGGCTCCTGGGTGAGCGGGCCACTGGGTGGGCTGTGTGTGGCCCTGTCCTGCTCTGGTGGCAGAAACTGCAACCTTGCTGCACAACAGAGCACTATGAAACACAGGGACCTTGATCCTCATCCAAGCCATCCACATACTGCCTCTGGCTGCTGTCTGCTCTCTCACCTATAGACTCTTAAGCACACTCTTTACCCCACAGATTGATTTCATTTTCCCGCTTAGCCAAAGTATTAGAGTATTGTCACTGGATAATGCCTACGTCTTCAGTTCTCATCTTTCCTTCCTTCATCCTAGCTTTCCTTCTTCCTCTCTTCCCCCAAAGATGTGCATATTTTCATGGCTGGTCTAGACTTCATTTATTGGTGGGCAGGTAGCATATTGGTTATTGAAGGCAGCTTGGGAAAACCCAGAGACCCAAAGAATCCTACTCTCGCCTCAAGGCAGCCTAAAATTCCATGTTTGTTTGTTTGTTTATTGAGACTTAAACTCTACAGGGTCCACCTTTCCTGGGCATGTGAGTGAGTGTGTGCAAGGCTTTGCACTCTCACTCATCATCTCTACCAATGGGAATCATTTCCATATCCTTTCTTGTAGGCAGTTGGGAGTGTGGTAGGGAGAACAGTGGCTACACTGTCATATTTACCAGTGCTACTCAAGGCTATGTCTTCGATGGTCCCCTGTAAGACACACCAGTGTCTTTGTACAGACTGTGTCTTCTGACTCCAGAGGGAACCTGGGACCTCTGGGCAGAATGCCTGCAGTCTCTGGTCAGCCTCTGTCTTTCTGCTCTGCCAGAGGCCAAGCTCAGGAGGACAAGCCCCTAAAACAAACATTTGCTGACTGACTGGCTAGGAGCACCCTCCTTCAGGGCAGTCTCAGAAGTCTGGGTGTAGAAAAGTAAAGAGAACGGGAATGGAGTTGTGGATGTTGAGAAGGTGCCCAGAGTTCTGGCAGGGACTGCCTTGGAAGTTTCCAGGTTCTAGTTTGAAGAATATGGAGTGTATTCTTACTGCAGATCTGGGCACTATGGGTTACTGAAATATTAGACTCCAAATTTAGAGCTGAGAGTGTTACCGGCTGTATTAATTTTCTATTGCTGCTGTAACAAATGATCACAGATGTGGGGCTTAAAACACACTTTATCTGACAGTTCTGCAGGTCAGAAGTTCAAAGGAGCTAAAGTCAGGTGTCAGCAGGCTGCGTGCCTTTCTGGATTTCCTCCCTGCCTCGGCCTGCATGCCTTGTCTAGCTTCTGGAGCTCCTCAGCTCATGACCCTTCTTCCATCTTCAAAGCCAGCAATGCTGCATCTCTCTGACCACATCTTCCTCTCTTACCACAGCCACGAAGGGTTTCTCTACTTTTAAGGGTTCATTTCATTATGTGAGACCCATCCAGATGGTTCAGGACAATCTCAAAGTCCTTAAATTTCCTTATATTTGCAAAGTCCCTTTTGCTATGTAAGTTGACTTATTCACAGGGTCTGGGGGTTAGCACGTGGCTATCTTTGGGGGTTCATTATTCTGCCTACCACCTAGTAGTACCTAGACAAGTCTGAGCAAGTCCCTAAGAATGAGCCTCTAGGAAGATCTGGTCCTCATAGAGCAGGGACTCTGGGAAGAAGTCTGCCAGGGACCACAGATATAGAGCAACAACACTGTACCTACTCTTTTTTCCTTGCTTTGGGTAGTGTGAAGGTGTGATGGCCAGATGCTCATCAAGCCTATTTCTTCTTCTGGGGGCACAGCTGGTGACATAAGCCTTTCTTATAGCTAAGCAAGGCCACAGGATCACCTTGTGGCCAACATTATGTGAGTCTTCGTGAGGTGTGTTGTTTCCAGGCACTGACCACACGATCCTCCTGCATGCTGGCAGGACATGCAGGATCCAGGGAGGCTGCTGTGCGCCGGAGATAGAGAAACCAAAGGGAAGGTGACTGCATGGAACTTCTGACATTTCAACATGGCTTCCAACATGCATCGGACTGTGATATGAATAATAAACTAGACTTCATAGTGTTTGGCTGTTGAATGATGAGATTCGTTGTTACAGAAGTTTGTCAACCCTGAATAATCTAGGAATTGGTCTCAGAAGTGGGTGCTTCCATAATAAAAGAGTCTAAAACATGGGCCACTGGCTTAACAGTCTGGTGGTGGGCGGTGAGGAAGCACACTCAGGAGGTGGGAAAACTGGAAAGCCACGCAACTGCAGCAGAATACTCAGTACAACCTCACAGTGACGATCTGGAAGAGAGACCCTGTGTCTAGGGTTTTAGCTGTAGGGTAAGTGTTTGGAAAATAGAATATCAGCAGTGTGTACATGTTTATGTATGTTGGGCTCCTATTGTCTGCCCTTGGCAAGGTATTATAAGAAGGAAGTTAGGAAGCAATGAGCTGATTTGAAAAAAAAGGCTGTAGACAGAATACAGGAGTATGGGGCATCAAACATGTCCCAGCTATTATCATTGTGCCACAATTTATGCTAAAACTTAGCACCATAAGCCACTTATTATGCTCCCAGACTCTTTGCATCAGGAGTTCAGAAAGGATATAGCAGGGACATCTTGCCTCTCCTGGGCAGTACTTGTGGCTCTGCTGGAAGACTTGAGACTTGGGGACTGTAATCTGTGGAAGGCTCATTCACTCGGTGTCTGGTGGCTGATTCTGGCCATAGGCCAGGGTCCTCAGTGCCTCTCCACATAGATCCCTCCATGTGATCTCCCCACATGGGTTCATCTGAGCTTTCTTACTGCATGGCAATTGGGCTGCCAGGGAGAAGTTGTATTGCCTTTATGACCTGGCCTTAGCGGTCAGCCCATGTCATCTCTGCCCCAGGCCAGTCATTATTGTTAAGTCACTAAGGCCAGTCCCTATGCAGAGGGAGGAGAATCAGACTCCTCATGATGGGCTGAGTGTCAGTGTTCTGGGAGAACATGTGAGACTGGCAAGATTGCTATGACCACGGCTAGTTTTGGGAAAATACAATCTGTCACAGAGGGGTTGGAAAAGCCAACTGCTTCCTTAACAGCCAGGTATGTTATTGAAAAGTTGACACAGAGACCCATTCAAATGTTTCAATTGAACAAAGTGACTTGGTCCCATAGCAAAAAGTTAGATTGGGGTATGGCTGTCCCATTCAAGTCTATTGTTTCCTATAGCCTCAAGACAGCTGTTGAGAATGAGACAGGCAGAAGGGTGAGGGAAGAAACAAAGAAATCAAGCATATTTTTAGAATTATGTCTAGAAAAGACCTTGGATGTGTTTGTTTTGCAAATGGAACTGTCTGGAAGAAAATGAATCAGAAGCTACTATGTTTTTGAGTTCAGAAGGCCCAGTAGGGTATTCCAAGACCTTGTAAGATAGGGAAGCCAGAGCAGGAACAATCCAAGGTCTCTGAATAACCCTCCTGGCTCTGGCCCCCCATCATCCCCACAGGTCCACAGCAGACTGGTATGTGAGCAAGAAATAAGGCTTTGGGGTTTCAGTAAATAGCAGTTAGTCTACCCTGACTAATACAAGCTGTTTTCCTGGCATATCCTTTGAAGAAACTAACATTTGAATGTAAGTCCACTTCTCTCATGGACTGGCACACCCATTCCCTGCTCTCCCACTCCTGCTGGCCATGGCTGATTACTTCAAGGGTGTCCAGATGACATAAGCCCAGTCAGCTAGATTACTGGCCTTGGGCGTTTGGATCTGGGAATTTAGTAGGCTGGTATTATGCACTGGGGATGAGAGAGGTGCCATGGGGGTGGGGGGCGCTGGTGGGGCTGGACAGCCACTGCCTGCTGCTACACTGGAAGCAGGGAGCTGGGCAACAGAGGGAGAGCATTGCGTGCTGAGCAGAGAGCGAGATGACACTGTGCCCTGGGGTAGTTCGGGAGGCACCTGGTACTGGTCCTGATGCCCTAGCTGGCATTTCTTGGGTTCTGTGAGAGAGTCTTGATTCATATGATAAATTCCCTTTCACCTAGTCTAGTTTTAGTGGGTTTCAGCTATGGTAAAAAGCTGTTGATTGAGACAGAAGCAAAAGGGAGGAGCGTTCATGGTATTTCTGGTGGAAAGAGCAGGTTACAAAATAGATTGCACATTATGATCTTGAACTTGTGACAATAATTATTATATAGGTATATGAGGAATGCAGAATAGACACCAACATATAAACAACGGTCATCTCAGGAAGTGGAGAAGAGTATAGGTAATCAGTATTCAATTTTTTAATCAGAAAAAAAAATCAGGTTTTAAATGTACAGTATACCTGAAAAGGAAATTGAGGAACACAAAACAAATTTTAAACTAATTGAGAATACAAATGGCAGATTTCTGATTGGCAGACTCTCTGGGGCATGTCTTACCTTGACTGAGGGCGCCTTGGGCTGCTGAAAGGTTCTCAGCTCTTTTTATTCTGCACCAGCTGTGAGCCTCAGGCGGTGACCCTTAGTCCCCATACTGGGCTACAGTATAGCTGGGTTGCAGCCTCTGGCTCTTTGGAAGATAAAGAAATTTGCCTCCTTAGGACTGGACCTGGCTTTGCCTGCGTCAACTTGCTGTCTTAACTACTCACTATATTCTGGAAAATCCAGGTGGCTTCCTCTGCTTTTGTCTTCTCTCAACTCTCCCTCTAGCCTGGGCTTTCCCTACTTTTGTTCTTTTTATTGCCAGCTCTGGGTCCGGGAAGTTCTGCTTTCTTGCCTGATTGATTCCTCTGAAAGATAGCTGACTCTCTTTTACCTCTGATGCCTTTTGAATTCTTTAGCTTTCGTCTTAGTCTTGTTCTGCTGGCCCCATCACTTTTTCCCAGGATCCAGTTGGCTTGGATTTGTCTGATTTGCCAAAGTAGAGATGATTGGCCCAATTTGGTCCAATGAATGTTCCCTCTCCTTCCTATTTGCCTCCTGGAGGCATATTTCAGAGCTCTCAGAATCATTTTGCAAAGGCAGCAGAGTTTAAACTCACAGCAAGAAGACCCAGGCCTTGAACAACAGACCCTCTCTCCTGGCCAGTTCCCTGGAGCTCTCTGCCAGACGCCTCTTCTGAAAGGACACGGGTAGTTTCTCTACTTCAAAGGATTTAGGATGTCTGCCAAAATGGAATTGTACCAGCTCCATGTAAAATGCTGCTGGTTGAAAACTCGTATTTTGAAAATGCTGATGAAATTTTCATTTTATTGTTTGTTTTAATTATCATCCTCTTATTGCCTTGCAGCAATGTTCTCTTCCCCCTGCAGGAATGTTAGCGCAAACACAGCTGCATCCTTGGGTTTGTGCAGAAGGGGCCCAGAAGGAGTGAAACAGACTGCAGGGAGGAAATGAGTTTGACCCCAGCCGTTTGCATGCACCTGGGTCTGGAATTGTCTGTGTCATGAGAATGCACCGGCAGAAGGAACAGAGTTCCTTGTGGAACAGGGTAGCTGACCAGTGCTCTTGAGACCTTCCTGTCCTTCCTAGACATAATTGTCCTTGGGAAGGTGGTAAAGATGTGCTTTCATTCTTCTTCTTGGGAGACAGGGGATTTATTTAGGAAATCAGAAGTTGCAGCTAAATAGAAATCTGTAGCTCATAGTCACTGAAGCACAATTCAGAAATGACTTTGTTTTAAATATCTCTGTTTACACATGAGGCATCATGTATAATTCATGAGGATTTTGTGTCACTTACTAGTCAGGATCAGCAAATGTGGCTTGCACGTTCTTGTACCTCCGTAGGGTCTAGTGATGCACTGCCTCACCTGAGTGGGGCAGGCTCTTGCGGTCTTTTGCATCTTTCATATCATAAGGACTTTTAGAACACATCTCAAATATCAGCCTCACAACAAAGTAAAGAAGTCATAGATATTATTCCCATCCCTATTCCTATTCCTACATCAGGGAAGCAAGGCTCTAACCAGGCTTGTGGTGCCTGGAGTAAAACTCATGACCATTTGGCTCCAAGGCTCATGTTTTATTTCTCTGAAAACAGGAAGGTTAGGACCAAAAAGCACAACACAACATTTTGTTGTTGCTTGAAGGACGGAGATAGTTTTCTAACCCTGCTCTGTGGGAGGTGTTTTCATCATTCGGGTTTTCTAATTACCCTTGGGTTTATTTATTTATTTTTAAAAAGTAGTTAGCTGTGCCAATGTGAGGAGAATGATATCACTTAAGGGTATCCAAGTTCTCCAAATATTTTGATGCTTATTTTAATATAACAGGATTTGGTGGGGGGCTTTGCTAGAAAAATCCTAGGCTATGTGTACTGATGGCAGTCAGGGCATTTTATAACGTGACAGCTGGAGAAAATATTGTTTAAACATCAGTATTGAGAAGGGTTAGGACAGATACCTTGGGTTTTGTCCTGGGTAGCTGCCTTATGGAATTACGTTTCAACATTCACTCATATTTATCTGGTCAATCTCCTGTCCTTCTGCCTTTCCTTCTACTAAATCCCCCCATACCTCTATTGCTGGGGAAGACACAATTATGCACATGCACTGTTACAGTTTCAGAGCACATAGGACTATGTGCTGAAGGCTTTCTTCAGTCTCTCTTTATGGATCCTTTGAAATTTCATTGTCTCATCAGAGGATGAAATTCAATGAATGCTTCACAATTAGGCTTTTATGGATAAGAGATGGAAAGAAATATTGGTATCACAGTATCCAGTTGCAAATACCATTTATTAATCTGAGAAGCCAGAGGGATTTAGGGCTTTCTGAGTCAAACACTGAGAAACTGAACATTTTTAGTCTTTAAAAGCTCAGGAACTGGGCCCACAGGCCAGCAGGAGCACTTCCTTGCTGTGTCAATTCGTATTTTAGCTGAAGGTCCTTCTCAGTGCAGGCAGAGGCCCTTCTCAAAAGCAGGCTTAGTATGGCAGCTGTCCCAGGCCTGGCCCCATTTCCTTCCCTCCCCCGCTCCTCCTTTCTCGTGGTAACTTTCTTAGGGGTTGGGGCCTCTTGGGACTTATCAGGTGCACCTCATTCACTGGGCCTCACTGTATGAGATGGGGCTCAGCTGGAGGCAGTGAGTGTTGGGGGAAAGAAAGGGCTGATTGAATTTGGTTTGGGACCAGCTCCAAGTCCTGCGAGGCTTGCAAATGTTTAGGGGGTGATTTCCATATCACTCTGAAGTTGCTTGTCTTTCTCCCAAAGGCAAGGGCTGCTGCCAAGAGTGGAGGACTTAAAGCTGGAGGCTGCCCCAAAGATGGGGGAAATGAAGAAAACTCCATTTCTGGAGCGCAGTGATGTGTGTGTGTGTGTGTGTGTGTGTGTGTGTACGTGCGCGCTTTGGGGTGTGTGTGTGTGTGTGTGTGTGTGTGTGTGTGCATGTGTATGCGTGCATGTGTGGCAGTCTTTGGCTCCTTGTTAATTCTCTATAATAGAGATCACAGTGCCGAGGCAAAGCCCAGAGCTGTGCTAGGCATTCTGCCAGCAGCCAAAGCACAGTGTGATGTCTGGAGAGGGAATTCTTGGAAGAAAATGGAATGTTGTAAAGTGGAAATCTCAGGTGCTTTGGGTTGCAGGCAGGGTGGCCATGAGTTTGGAGTGACCTTCTGTGAAACTATGCAGGTGAGGACATTTGGCAGGAGGAGCCAGGGTGAGTCTATCGCAGTCGGAGTTGTTGGATTCCCTTTAGGCAAGTCACTAAGTTTCTAGGTTGTGGATGGAGATCATGATCCTTCTGGAAGTCTCTGGTTTGTGATTCTGCAGAGAAGAGAAGCAGCAAAATGAATAAGCTGCTGTCCCTGCCCCTGAGAAACTCACTGCGGAGCTGGGGAGACAGGTGCAAAGCTTGGAAGAGACTGCGGTGTCTGCTGTGTCTCACTTGGTGAGAGGAAGAGCACGTGACTTCTGAGGGCCTTTCCAATTCTGAGGTTCTGAGTTTCTCCAAAGCCAAACCAGTGAAGTCATTCATTCATTTCTTTGATTATTTAACAGTTTTATGTTAAGTACCTTTAATAAGCCAGGCCCTGGGGCTATACTGAGAAACAAGATAGAAATTCCCCTGCACATATGGAGCTTAAAGTTTCAACACATTTTGAAGAGATGGTTGCAAGAGCATTTGGTACAAGGAAGAAACAATATATATTTTACCCAGACTCAGGCAGACCCCTCCTCAGGGGGTACTTGTGGATGGCATATTGGAGTAAGTGATGTTTAATTCATACCTGACAGATGATTGGCTGAGGGAAATGGAACAAGATCTTTCCTTGATGACATTTTCAGGGAGCAGAGAGAGGTGTTCAGGGTGGCTGGAGGATGAAAAGCTAGTGAGAAAGTAAAGACAATGTTGGACAGGAGTGGAAACAGAAGCCAAATTATTTCTGGCTTTGCCATGGATTATTTTTATCCCCCAAAAGGGGATATGATGAAAGGTTTTGGGAAGGGAACTTGACTCTGTCAGGTCAAAAGTCACTTTCAAAGAGGACTTTTTTGATTGCCTCAATTGAAATTAGGTTTCCATAGTTAAACAGTCTCAAAGAACTCAGAGCTTTTCCTTGAGAGTGCTTGTCCAACTTACACTTAAAGTCATTTTCATGTTTTTTTTTTTTTTTTTTTTATGGCTATCTCTTTCCACTGCTAAGAATGGAGGATCATTGCAACTTTCCTAGCCAGTCTCTGTCCATTGCCCTTCCCAGGGCTGACACATTATGGAAATGGAGTCAATGGTGACTGAATGAATACAGGAATTGGATGGATAGTTTTAAAGGATACTTTTGCCTGAGTTGTGAATGGCTTTTTCAGAAGACCAGGCAAGAGTTTGATAAACAGAAAGGAGCAGGCAGAAATTGAAAAGCAGTTGGGGTCAGAGGCCACGGGATGTTGTTGTAGGGTAGAAGAGAAAAGGGAGGAGGATGACTAGAGGATGAATATGGTGCCATTTATTGAGGTAAGAACTCCAGATGAGAAGCCCATGGAGTGATTGAGGATGGAGAGAATGAACACAGGGTGGCCTCTGGCTGCCCCATGGCCAACTTCAGGGTTGTGTTTGACTTCTTCTTCCTTGCATGTGGCATTTTCCTCAAGTGCTTTGTAGCCTTCCCTGCCCCCATTCTCTGTACAATGTTACTTTTCCATCTGACTATGTTATTGAGTTTGTTGCCCATGCCAAGTATCTGACATGAGGAATTATACTTTCTCAACTTTTCAAAGAGTCACTCAAGAAGTAGTGTGGGAAAGACCACGTAAAACTGGCTCAACCTCTTGCACGTTCTTTATATCTGCAGGTGTCTGTTTTAATTCCATGTACTGTCCTCACCACTTAAACTGGGTTGATGGAACAGATGGAGAAGTTTGTGTGTTTTATCCAAATCTTTCTGGAAATTCTATCCTGGCCACAAACTCCTACAAAGAATCCTTATTGATTATATTACTCCTTTTTTTCTCAGTCAGAACTAATTGAATTAGAAGCAGACGTTTGACCCAAGGTCAGTTAACTTATGGGTTTAGCAGTGGTAATCAGATACTCTCAGCAACTGAGCTAAGAGACACAGAGATGTGGTCAGTTTAGGTTTTAGAGCTGAAAAGTTTTGTAAACTTAAGACTGGGGTACTTTGAGGATACAATGAGTACATGATCCTTGGTAAAGAAATAGAAGAAGGAACTAGATAATAGAAAGTAGAACCCTACAAGCCAGAAGGGATTGGAGTTCCATTTACAATCTCCTCAAACAGAAAAATAGCTTCATATATGAAGGAGAAATGACGTCTTCCTTAAATAAGCAATCACTCAGGAAATTTGTCACCACTAGACTGGCCCTGCAAGAAATACTGCAAGGAGTTCTGAATACTGAAACAAAAGGTCAAGATACATCAGTAGAAAAATGCTAGAAATCATAAAGCTCATGGGCCTTATGGAACACCAACACAATAGAAAAAAATAAATAAATAAAGCAACCAGATAACAACCAGTATGGTCAATAGAATAGGACCTTGCATGTAATTATTAACTCTGAACATAAATGGTCTCAATGCCTCATTAGAAAGATGTAGATTGGCAGAATCATTAAAAAATACAACCCAGCCAGGCTCGGTGGCTCAGCCTGTAATCCCATGCCTTTGGGAGGCTGAGGTGAGTGGATTGCCTGCGCCCGCAGGTTCGAGACCCGCCTGGGCAGTGAGACCTCATCTCTACAATAAATCAAAAAATCAGCCGGGCATGGTAGTGCATGCCTGTAGTTCCGGCTACTCGGAAGGCTGAGGTGGAAGGATTTCTGGAGCCCGGCAGGTCGAGGCTGTAGTGGCCGGGAGCGGCCACTGCACTCCAGTCTGGGCGACAGAGTAGATTCAAACTCAAAAAATAAAATAAAATAAAATAAAATAAAAAATAAAAAACACAACCCAAATGCCTGCTGCCTACAAGAGACCCACTTAACACAAAAAGATTTCTACAGACTCAAAGTAAAGGGGTGAGAAAAAATATTCCATGCAAATAGAATCCAAAAATGAGTGGGAGTAGCCAATCTCATATCAGATAAAACAGACTTTAAATTAGCAACAGTTAAAAAAAGACAAAGATGGTTGTTATACAATGATAAAGGATCAATACAATGAAAAGACATAAAATTTAAAATTTAAAAAATATATGCACCTAACACCAGAGCTCCAGCTTTCTAAAACAAATTCTACTAAACCTAAAAAAAAAAAAAGATAGACAACAATACAATGATAATGGAAGACTTCAACACACCACTGACAGCAATAGACAAATCATCAAGGCAGCAAGTTAACAAAGAAGCATTAGGATTAAATCAGGCCCTAGAGAAAGTGGAACTAACCAACATCTACAGAACATTCCACCCTCAAACTGAAAAGTATACATTTTTTAAATCAGCACATAGAATATTTTCTAATATAGACCATATGATAGGCCACAAATCAAGTCCCAATGGATTAAAAAAATTGAAATCATCAAGTACCTTCTCAAGCCACAGTGGAATAAAACTCAAAATTAACTCCAAGGAGAATCATGAAACAAACTATCTTGGGTCAACAATGAAATCAAGATGGAAATTAAAAAATTCCTTGAAACAAATGACAACAATGAAACAAATTATCAAATCCTCTGGAACATAGCCAATGCTGTGCTCAGAGGAAAATTTATAGCACTTCAGCCTACATTAAAAGATTGCATATCAACAAACTAGCATCACACCTCAAGGAACTGGAAAAACATGAAAAACCAAACCCAAAGCTAGAAAAGAAAAGAAATAATAAAAATCAGAACAGAACTAAATGAATTTGAAAGAAAATATACAAAAGATCAATTAAACTAAAAGCTGGTTCCTTGAAAAGACAGACAAAATTGATAGACCAGTAGCTAGATAAATTAAGAAATGAAGAGGGAAGAATTAAATTAGCTCAATCAGAAATAAAAATGGAGACATTACAACTGATATGATGGAAATTCAAAATATCATCTGAGACTATTTTGAACACCTCTATGGAAACAACTAGATAATCTAGAGGAAATGAATACATTCTTGAAAACATTCAATCCCCCTAAACCTTAAATCAGGAAGAAATAGAAACCCTGACCAGACCAATAATGAATAGCAAGATTGAAACAGTAATTAAATGTCTCCCAACAAAAAAAGTTCAGGACCGTGCATGGACTCACAGTCACATTCTACCAGACTTTCAAAGAAAAACTGGTATCGATCTTACTAAAGCTATTCCATAAGATTGAAGAGGAGGAAATTCTTTCTAACTCATTCTACAAAACCAGTATCTCTCTGATACCAAGGCCAGGAAAAGATACAACAACAACAACAACAACAACATAACTACAGACCATTTTCTCTTATGAACATAGATGAAAAAAATCCTCAGCAAAATATTAGCAAACTGAATTCAGCAGAACATTAAAAACAACAACAAAAAAGACACCATGGCCAAATGGATTTTATCCCAGGGATGCAAGAATGGTTCAATATGCAAGTCAATAAGCATGATCCACCACATAAACAGAATTAAAAGCAAAAATCATACGATCATTTCAATAGACATAGAAAAAGCATTTAATAAAATCCAGCATCTTTTTTTTGTGGTAAAAACCCTCAATAAAGTAGCCACAGGGAAAACATTCCTCAAAATAATAAAAGTCATATACCACAAACCCACAGCCAATATGATACTAAATGAGGAAAAATTGAATGTATTCCTCCTCAGAACTGGAACAAGGCAGGGATGCCCACTTTCCCCAATCTTATTCAATGTAGTACTGGAAGTCCTACAAAAACTACAAAACTCTAATGAAAGAAATTATAGAGGACACACAAAAAAATGGAGAAGCATCCCATGCTAATGGATTGGAAGAATCAACATTGTTAAAATGACCATATTACCCAAAGTAATCTACAGAGTCAGTGTAATCCCTATCAAGCTACCAGTGTCATTTTTCACAGAATTAAAAAAATAATTCTAAAATTTATATGGAACCAAAAAAGCTAGAAGAGTCAGGTAAATTTTAAGAAAAAAGAGCAAAGTTGGAGGCATCACATTACTGGACTTCAAATTATACTGTAAGGCTGTAGTAACCAAAACAGCATGTAATGGTAAAAGAGCAATGTACTAAAGGAGCAGAATAGATAATCCAGAAAAAAACCCAAATACCTTCAACCAACTGGTCTTTGACAAAGAAGACAAAAACATATACTGGGGAAAAAACACCCTATTCAACAGACAGTGCTGAGGGAATATAAAGAAAAATGAAACTTGATTCCTATCTCTCCCCATATCGAAAAATTAACTCAAAATGGATTAAAGTCTTAAATGTCAGTCTGAATTGACATAAAAATCCTAGAAAAAAATCTAGGAAAAACTTTTCTGGATATTGGCCTAGGCAAATAATTTATGGCTGGAATCCCAAAAGCAAATGCAACAGAAACAAAAATAAATATATGGGACTTAGTTAAATTAAAAAGCTTCTACATAGCAAAAGAAATACTCATCAGAGCAAATGGGCAACCTATTGAATGGGAGAAGATACTTGCAAGCTATACAGCTGACAAAGGACTAATATCCAGAATCTACAAAGACCTAACAGAAATCAGCAAGAAAAAAGCAAATAACACCATTAAAAAGTGGGCAAATGATATGAACAGACATCTCTCAAAAGAAGATATAAGAATGGGCAACAAACATAGGAAAAAATTCTCAACATCACTCATCAAGGAAGTGCAAATTAAAACCATAATGAGATACCATCTAATACCAGTCAGAATGGCCATTATTTAAAACAAACAAACAATAGATGCTGGTGTGGATGCAGAGAAAAGGGAATGCTTATACACTGTTGGTGGGAGTGTAAATCAGTACAATGTCTATGAAAATTGGTGTGGTTATTTCTCAAAGAACTAAAAGTAGGTCCACCATTTGCTCCAACAATCCCACCACTAGGTATCTACCTAAAGGAGCAGAGGTCCTTATATAAAAAATACACATACACTGCATGTTCATTGCAGGACAATTCACAATTGTAAACATGTAGAGTCAACCTAAATGCCCATAAATCAATCAGTGGATAATGAAAATGTCACACACACACACACACACACACACACACACACACACACACACACACACACACACACTGCAATACTATTCAGCTACCAAAAAGAATGAAATAGTGTCTTTTGCAGCAACTTGGATGGAATTAGAAAACATCAATCCTAAGTGAACTAACTCAGGAACAAAAAAACAAACACCACATGTTCTCCAAAGACAGAGAGAATGGTATTGAAATGTCTGTAAAACCTATATGTCTGTATAACCTTAATAACCCGTGAAAGCTTGTTAGATATAAGAAATTCTATCTTGTTAAAAGAATTCCATTTTAGTCGCATGCCTGCTGCCCTGATGCAGCACCCAGATGCTGCGACCAGACGCAGCTTCCCCTCAGTGTGTAACCACAACTGTTCTTGGCCCCTGAACTATAACTGCTGGCTTCTTCTTTGAAATTCCCTACCATACTCCACCCACATCCTGCTTTAAAAAGATACTAACTTTGTAAAAATGTTCCTGGCTGATGGCCAACTAGGTAAACATGAAACCTCAAGGTAACAGTACCCCTACTTTATTGTCTGTTCCTTCTTCATATGTAACCATAAGTTACCATAGTTGTAGAAACTGTGGTTTTTTAAAAAAGCTATGCCACATATATATACCCCCTGCTTACTTTGCTGGGGACTGAGAGATTTTAATAGCTTTAGCCAGCTCTTGGTCATCAGCCGATTAAAGGACTCAGGATCTAATCTTTGTGTTGGCATTTTATTTATTGCATTCTGGTCATAACAGAATAATGGACACTGGAGACTCAGAAGAGGGAGGGGGAGGAACATAGAAAATTACCTATTGAGTACACAGGTGGGGATGGTGGGTACACTTAAAGCCCAGATTTCTTTGCCACCATACAGCGCAACCGTGTAACCAAGAACTATTCATACCCCCTAAAGTTATTGGAATAAAAAAATAGATAACAGAAAGTGGAGATGAGAGATCAAGTGGAGGGAGGGAGGAGACTGCTTTCCAGTTTTTGTGGAATCCAGCTATTGTCTATTTCAGTGGGATTGGAAGGAACTTATTTTTCATCCTTACATATTAACTCTGCAGCCTATAGATTATTTTACCTCTTCGCTGTGTAGAAGCAAGCTGGGGATGAAGTGTCTGATATTTGTTTTTACCGATTTATATTTTTTAATTTTAAAAGAATTATGAAACATTTCAGATGTACAGACAAAGAGTGAACATCAAGTGAACATCGGTGTGCTCACTCATCAACTCGATTTACCAAATCCTCACATTTTCCCTCTGGTGATATTTAATTGAAGTACCATATACTCCTCCCCAACCCCATTCTCTTCTTTCCCTTTCTCAGAGGCATTGTAAGAAGGAGCAAAGAGAACAAAGAGAAGTGTAAGGGGGAAAAGCAGGAATAGCTCTAACCTTGAGGCAGGCATTACTCCTTTCCTGGAAACTTTCTCTGCAGACATTACACAATTGATTGTACCCTTATCCGCCGCACCTGCATAACTAGCTATATCTGCTTCTGTAAACTTGCTTACTTGCCCACGCCTCCAGAATGTTGTGATAAGAGCCCTGGGAAGTCCCAAGTTCTATCTTTTGCCCACCAGGATATAAATCTAACTACATAAGACAGCCCTGTGTTGCAGCTCTGTATGCTTGCTGGGAACTAGTTCCCTGCAAGCAGCTGCTGGCCAGCAAGAGCCTTGACTAATAAACCTCTCCTTTGCTAATCTGAGTCGGTGGGCTGGCATTTAATCGCTGAGACCTTACTTCATCTGGGGGCTCATCTGGGAGAACTGAGCACTTAAATTGCACCCATTTTAAATGACGGGTCTTGTGGGGCTGCGTCCCTGTGAACTCTCTGGGTTCGATTGGGCCTGTATCTCCGTCAGACTCACAATGCCCCTGGAAGCCCTCAGAGAGGTAAGTCAGGTTCCTGATTTCTGTTTTGAGTGCAGGTTCCTGATTTCTGTAGAGAACCTTAGGAAAGCTGGACGCAGCGCTAATTCCGGGGTCTGAGGTCCCGGTGAGACATCACCAGGACCTCCTGTTTTGCCCGCGGGCAGTTAAGTCTCTTTGTTCAGTCCTTGTCCTTGTCTTTTCATGTTTGGTATTTGCCACTGTTGTGTCTGTCATTGCTGTCGATATCAGGGGACAACAATGTTCTCAGCCTGACACCCCTTTGCAGCTGGTCTTGTGCCACTTCAAGAATTTCCAGAAATCAGCACAGAACACAGGTGACCAGGTGAACAAGGGTAAACTAACCACCTTTTGCTCTCTTGAATGGCCCACATTTCCTAATTACAGCTGGCCATCAGAGGGGACTTTCAATTCCACTGTAGTGGAGGAAGTTCGTCAGTTTGTCTGTTGCCATCATCCAGACCAGATCCCATATATTACAGCCTAGTACCTCCTGGTAATGCAACAACTGTCATGGATGAAGAAGGCACAGAGAAATGATATCTCTTCTCATATTTTATCTCTACAGAAAACTCCTAAAGCCAAACCTCCAGTCCTCCAGAGTCCTCCAGAGGATGACGATATTCCCCTGCCATAGCCTGCACCCGGGCAAAAACAAGAGGCTCAGGAGGCTCTCAGCCCATCACACACTAGGAGCAGGTCCCCCTATCAGCCCACCTATCCGCTGCTTCCCCATCTATCCTCAGGAGAGCTGATGGGTCCCAGTCAACCAATGAGCCTGGATTCGTCCTCGGAAAAACTGGAGATGCAGATGCCAGTGGTTCTCCCTTTATGACAGTCCCCAGGGCTTAATATGGGTGGGACAGGAGCCCTGCCTTTTATGGTATATGTCCCTTTTTCCACTAGTGACCTTTATAACTGGAAGAACCAAAACTCGGCGTTCTCTGAAAGACCCAGGGTCTCATATCTCTCCTAGAAACTATCTTTTTTACCCACCAGCCCACATGGGATGATTGCCAACAGCTTCTCCAGGCTCTCTTTACTGCAGAAGCGAGGGAGAGAATCCACCAGGAAGCGAGAAAGCTGGTACTGGGACCAGATGGCAGGCTTGCGGAGCAGTCCCGTGTGGAGCATGTCTTCTCCACTGAGAGACCTAACTGGGACCCCAACACTGATCGCGGTAGAAAGCGTCTTACCACCTATCGCTGAACTCTAATGGGAGGTCTCTGGGCTGCTACGAGGCACCCAACAAACTTATCCAAGGTAAGCAAGGTTATTCAGGGCCCACAAGAATCTCCCACCACTTTTCTGGAATGACTCATGGAGGCCTACCAGACGTACACTCCGATAGACCCTGAAGCCCCTGAAAACCGGAAAGGCAGTAGTCATAGCATTTGCCGCCCAGTCAGCTCCGGATATAAGAAAGAAACTGCAGAAAATTGAGGGCTTCGAAGGCAAAAACTTGTCAGAATTAACAGAGGTAGCTCAGAAAGTTTTTAATAATAGGGACTCTCAGGAGGATAGGCAGGCAAAGAAAATGGCCAAGGTAGTGGTGGCGGCCTTGGAGGGAGCTGGGCCATAACAGCCAGCCAGAAAAGGGGGCAACAGAAATGCAAAAAGAAAACTGCTGGTGAAAGACCAATGTGCCTACTGCAAAAAGTATGGGCACTATGTGAAAGATTGTCCGAGCAAGCTGCTCTGACTGCAGGCCCCCCCACAACACGGTCAGAAGAGTACCTGCCACCACCGCCCACTCCGGTGCTCCAGCTGCAGATAGACTGATGGGGCCAGGGCTCTAGTAACACCCCCCTAGAGCCCGAGGTAAAATTGACAGTTGGGGGTGAGCCTGTCCACTTTCTAGTGGACATGGGAGCTGCAATCTCAGTTCTACAAAAGGACAAGGGCCCCCTTCAACAGAAATGAACTCTGGTCCAGGGAACTACCGGAACCCAGTTAGTCCCCTGGACCACCGAAAGGACGGTAAACCTGGGAAAGGGGGAAGTGACCCATTCGTTTTTAGTAATGCCAGACTGCCCATATTCACTCCTAGGGAGAGACCTCCTACACAAGCTTAAAGCCAGCATAGGTTTCCAGGAAACCACAGCAACTGTAAAATTAAGGCAGCCAGAGGTGTCAAGAGATCTTGTCACTGTCCCTCTAAGTGAGGAGTATGTGCTAACCGAGAATAAGCTCCCCCTGGACTCGTCAAATGCCTCCCTACTAGTTCATTTACAGACTGAGTTTCCCTGAGTATAGGCTGAATCAACACCTGCCCCGGGCTGGCATCCCACCAGCCGCCGGTCATTGTGCAGCTCAAAAGTCAGGCGATGCTCATCAGAGTAAAACAGTACCCTATACCCCAGGAGGCCAGGAGGGGTATTGCGGTCCACATCCAGCGCCTCCAGCAGGCTGGAGCCTTAGTACCATACCACCCGTCCTGGAATACTCCATTGCTCCCTGTCTGGAAGGCAGGCACAGGGGATTACCAGCTGGTGCAAGACTTAAGAGAAGTTAATAAGTGAGTGGAGGACATTCACCCCATGGTCCCTAACCCATATACCCTCCTGGAGGGACTCTCCCCCGAAAGACAAGTATACACTGTCCTGGACCTTAAGGATGCCTTCTTTAGCATCCCGCTGGCCAAGCAGAGCAGCCTATGGTTGCCTTTGAATGGACAGATCCAGACAAAGGGGAGAGTGGCCAATTAACTTGGACCCGGCTCCCACAAGCGTTCAAAAACTCCCCCACACTGTTCGATGAGGTTCTTCGCCAGGATCTCCGAGCCTTCCGGCAACAGCACTCTGTAGTAACTCTGTTGCAATATGTAGATGACCTGCTGATTGCAGCGACCTCAAAAGGTGAGTGTCAATGTGCCACTAGGCACTTGCTCAAATAACTTCAGACTCTGGGGTATCGAGTATCAGCAAAGAAGACCCAGCTCTTCATAATGGTAGCCACCTACCTTGGTTACAACCTCCAGGGAGGTAAGAGGCCTCTAACTAACAGTGTACACAAGCTATAATAGGCATTCCAGCCCCCAGGAAATAAAAGGCAGGTCCGGGAATTCCTGGGGGCAGTGGGGTACTGCCGGCTCTGGATCCCAAAATTTGCTGAACTTGCAAAACCCTTATACGAAATCACAAAAGGACCAGAGGCCAGTTTCCAATGGATTCCAGAGGGCGAAAAAGCTTTTCAGGCCCTCAAAAGTGCTTTAATTTCAGTCCTGGCATTGGCCCTGCTAGACATCGAAAAGTCATTCCACTTCTTTGTGGATGAGAGGTGCGGTGTTGCCCGAGGGGTCCTGACCCAAAAGCTCGGGCCATGGAACAGGCCAGTTGCCTATCTGTCCAAAAAACTAGACCCAGTGACCTCAGGCTGGCCGCCCTGTTTGCGAGTTGTTGCGGCCATTGCCGTACTGGTAAAAGACTCAGATAAACTAACCATTGGACAGGATTTAACCATTACAGCCACCTATGCTGTAGAGTCCTTGCTCCGAGGGCCCCCTGATAAATGGATGTCTAATGCTCATATAACTCATTATCAAGCACTGTTACTAGACCAGCCCAGGATCAAGTTCCAGTGTGCCCCCAGTTTAAACCCTGCATCTTTGCTGCCAGATGAAAGCACCTCGGAGCCCCTGCACTGCTGTTACGGGGTAACAAAGTTCCAGAAACTACGTTGGGATCTCACAGACATCCTGAGACATAACCCTGACCTGACCCTCTACTCGGACGGCAGCAGCTTTGTGCAAGATGTAGTAAGGTATGTGGGGGCGGCAGTAGTCACCTTGCAAGGAACTGTATGGGCCAAGCCCCTACCGCCAGGGACATCAGCCAGAAAGCGGAGCTAATCGCCCTAACGGAGGCCCTAAAGGCAGGGGTGGGAAAAATAGTTAATATTTACACTGATAGCAGGTATGCATTTGCCACGGCACACGGGACAATCTACTGGGAGAGGGGATTGCTCACTGCAGAAGGGAAAACTATTAAAAACAAAGAAAAATTCCTGACCCTTCTAGCAGCTATATGGGCCTGCAAGTCACCATAATCCACTGCCCTGGTCATCAGAAAGGGAACTCAAAGGAGGTGATAGGAAACAGAAAGGCAGACCAAGCAGCCAAGGATGCTGCTTACCAAAGGACCACTTGCCTGCTAACGTTACTCCCCCACCCCGGTGCTGAGCGAGCCACCAAACTATACAGATGAATACCTCCTTACCGCACAAAAGCTGGGCGGAATCAGTAACCCCGAGGATGCAACTCCAGGATGGTTGGATCTTCCTCCCACAGATTTTGGGGTGGCAACTTCTACGCCAACTCCAAGAAGGAACTCATTTGGGAAAAACAAAACTGACTGAACTTATACGGAAGGAATTCTTCCTTCCCCGCCTAGATCAGCTGGTACAGGAGCTTATTCAAGGCTGTGTGCCCTGCCAACAAACCAACAGTGCTAAGGTCAGTGTATCCACCCAAGGAGTCTGGGGCCGGGCATTAACCCCTGGAAGACATTGGGAAATAGATTTCACAGAGGTAAAGCCTGGACAGTATGGGTATAGGTACCTGTTGGTACTGGTGGACACTTTTTCGGGATGGGTAGAGGCATTTCCCACTAAAGCTGAGACCGTCCCAGTTACTGTCAAGAAATTTTTAAACGACATCATCCCAAGATATGGCCTACCCATATCAATAGGGTCAGGCAATGAACCAGCCTTTATTTCAAAGCTCACAAAAGGTATAGCAAAGGCACTGGGGATAAACTGGAATTTACAATGTGCATATCATCCCCAGAGCTCAGGTCAAGTAGAAAGAATGAACCAGACACTTAGGAGACCTTAACTAAATTAACCCTGGAGACTGGCGAGGGGTGGGTGACCCTCCTTCCCTATGCCCTCCTAAGGGCTAGGTGTACCCCCTATATTAAAGGCCTAACCCCCTTTGAAAGCCTCCGCCACTACTTCCAAAAATTGAAATAGAAAATGTGGCAAAATTATCTAACCATAACCATTGCTTCAGTCACTACAGGCACTCCAAAAGGTTCAACGGCTTGTGACGGAAACCGTGCAGGCAGCCCTCCAGAAGCCAGCTCCAGAAATCCCTCACCCATTCCAACCCAGTAATCGAGTTTGGGTGAAAAGGCATAAAACCGAGGCTCTTGCCCCCAAGTGGAAAGGCCCTCACGTGGTGATCCTGACAACACCAACTGCCGTTAGTCAGCGGCATTCGTCCTTGAATTCATCAATCGCAGGTGAAAGCGACCATCGACACACACCTGGAAACATGGAAAATCATCAGACTGGCCACCGAGGAGGACTCGTTAAAGATAAGACTCTTGCGAGCCCCCAAATCCTAGTCTTATTCCTCGTGGGGCTCCCCCTAAGCCAGGCCTATCAGCCCTACTCGCGGTATTACTATTCCCCGGGAAACTACTCCTGGGTCTTAACGGACACTGTCAGGGGACTGTAATCTCCACCTATATGGGGATAGACAGCCGGTTTTTGACTTTGACCTTTGTAAATTATGGCCCAGTCTATCCCTGATCCCCAAAGGATGGGGAAGCCACAGTCCAGAATTTCCGGGGTGCAGGTATAACAACACAGAAAACAAAAAGCAGCTTGCTAAAGTAGGCTTCTACACTTGCCCAGCTGCGGGCCCTACCCACTGCCACAAGCCCCAGCAGTTTCACTGTGCTGCCTGGGGCTGCGAAACTATTGCTCCTTGGAAAGGCAACAAAGACCCATACATATCTCTCAGCAGGAAACCAATTGCCTCCCCTTGTAACCAGCCTAAAACTTGCAATCCCCTAAAGCTCACAGTTATTCACTGGGATGCCTTTAGTATTCAAAAGGTATGGGAACTAGGTAAAACACGGGAACTTAGAATATATGTATCAGGATTAGACCCTGGAATGTCATTTACTATTCAAAAAAAGCCTGTTCCCTGTGCCCTCAACCCATCGGCCCCATCCGTAATATCATTCTCTGGGTACCTGAACCATCTAACCCCGTTGTTGTAACCACTCCTTCCGCAGCCCTTTCCATGCAAGAAACCCCTATGCCTACTCCACCACCCCAAAATCAGTTTCTTCCTATGCTGTCAGCAGTTCACAGGGTTGCTAATGCCACTCGCCCTGACTTAGTGAAAGACTGCTGGCTATGCCTGAATCCCCGACCCCCACATTTCATGGGAATCGGAGCTATCTCCCCCATAGGGAACACCGAGAGGGATATACGAATCCTCAATCTAACTGAGGTCCAGTCTCAAAGACTATGTCCCTGGGGTACCCACCCAACTCTAACTCTGGGAGATCTTCAAGGAAAGGGAACTTGTCTCCATTCACCGAAGTTCCCATTAAACAGTTCCCCCCTCCAGGCATCCTGTAACGCCACCACCCAAGTTAATGCTGTGGATCTCCCAAGCAGTGAGAGCCCTCAGTTAGCTGTAGCTCCCTCCACTTGGTTTGCCTGAACACGGGGTATTACCCCATGTGTCGCTCTGCTACACCTACGGGCCACCTCAGAGCTCTGTATTCTGGTGCACATTTTGCCCCAAGTATACATATATGAGGGAACAGAGGGAGGGAGTGTCTCCCGCTCTCAGGCTTCGCACGTACAAAATGTGCCATTTTGCCTCTCCTTGTAAGTCTAGGGGTTGCGGGAACTGCTGCCCTGGGCACAGCCTCCTTGGTTGTGGGGGACCAGAATCTCAAACACTAAGCACTCAGGTCAATGCAGATTTAAGTCTATTAGAATCCAGTATATCCCAGCTGAAAGAGCAGGTGAACTCCCTGGCCGAATTGGTGCTCCAGAATAAAAGGGGCTTAGACCTCCTCTTCATGAAACAAGGGGGATTGTGCATGGCCTTGGGAGAAGCTTGTTGCTTCTATGCCAACAAGTCAGAGAAACCCTAAAGTAAGGAAAAACATCAAACAGCGAGAGTTACAAAATCAGGCCTTGGAAAACTGGTATCAATCCCTCTTCTCCTGGTCCCCCTGGCTTACTACCCTAATTTCGGCAGTAGCCGGGCCTTTCCTCCTTCTCTTAATAGGTATTACTGCAGGACCCTGCATTATCAAGCACTTTCTTACCTACATAAAAAATAGCATCATGCCTGTAAAAATGATGGTTCTCAGGTCCCACTATACTCCTTTGTCTGAGGTGTCAATGATTTGACTCCTGGCACAACAAACGGGGGAATGTAAGAAGGAACAAAGAGAACAAAGAAAAGTGTAAGGGAGAAAAGCAGGAATAGCTCTAACCTTGAGGAAGGCATTACTCCTTTCCTGGAAACTTTCTCTGCAGACATTATGCAATTGATTGTACCCTTATCCACTGCACCTGCATAACCAGCTACATCTGCTTCTGTAAACTTGCTTGCTTGCCCACGCCTCCAGAATGTTGTGATAAGAGCCCTGGGAAGTCCCAAGTTCTATCTTTTGCCCACCAGGATGTAAATCTAACTACATAAGACAGTCCTGTGTTGCAGCTCTGCGTGCTTGCTGGCCAGCAAGAGCCTTGACTAATAAACCTCTCCTTTGCTAATTTGAGTCGGTGGGCTGTCATTTAATCTCTCAGACCCTTCTTCAGTATCACTGCTCAAAACTTGCTGCTTATGAAATACCATTTTACCATATTTAATATGCTCATTGACATTATAAAGTATTGCTTTTGCTTGGCAGTAGAATTTATATAATTGCTGTTTTATTATGTAAAGAATTCTATAACTTTTCCACTCAACAGTATATATTTTAGATTTGTCCATTTTATTAACTATAGGTCTAACTGTTTCATTTTCACTGCTGTACAGTATTCTGTTACACGAATGTGTCACCATTTACCCATTCTTCTATTGACAGTCTTTCTGATTGTTTTTTCATTTTTTCAATTACAAAAAGTATTTCAGCAAATATTCTCATGTGTGTCTCCCAATGCTCACATATGAAGTTTTCCTAGGGAAATAATACTTAGAATTGCAATTGCTAAATCTTAAGGCTATGCACATCTTCAACACAACTAGATTTAACCAAATTGTTTTCCAAAGTTGTTGTTCTAATTTTGCTGCAAGTTCTAATTGCGCCACAGTTTCACCAACATTTGGTATCACCAGGCTTTTAAATCTTTTCCAATAGATGGATGTGAAATGGTATATCACTGTTTAAATTACATTTCTATGATTACTGGTAGAGTTGGCTATTTCAGCTTTTTTCCCCTGTGAATTTCCTGATGATTCCAGTTGCCAATTTTTCCATAGGGTTTTTTCTTTTGCTAATTGAGTAGGAATTTTCAGTCTTCTTTTGGTATGTAGTTTGTCTTTTCAACTTGTGTATAATAAGTTTTGATGCTCATGACTTTTCTGTTTTAATGTAGCAAAGTTTATAAACTTTCATGATGGTATGTGTTTGTTGTGTCTTAAGCCATCCTTTCTTTCCCTGAGGTCATATAGTATTGAATTGTCCTTTGAAGGTTTTTAAGGATTTACTTTTCCATTTAGCTTTAAAATACGTATGGAACATATTTTTGGTATGGAGCGGGGAATATAAGTACTTTTTTTGCACATGAGCACCTAGATGTGCCAGCACCATTTATTCATTATTCCATAATTTTCTAGTGTTTCATTATCATCATCTGTCACATACCCAGTTTCATTATATAAGGCCCTATATGTGGGCCTTCGGTTTTGTTTTAAATCTATTTTGTGCAACAATACTATCTCAAGTAAATATAAGATCTTACTATTTGATATAATGATTACTTACATTTTATAACTTTGGCCATTTTTTGATATTTTGATTTTCTCTATTTATTTTAGAATCAGCTTGTCATGATTCTTGAAGATTCATGTCTGATTTTAATTACGCTACAAATTAAATTTATTGTTAATCTAATTACAAAAATGTATAGATTAATTTGAGTAGAATTGATAGTTTCATAATGTTATCTTCCTGCCTATGAAATGATCAATATTTTATCTATGTTTTCTTTAATCTTTCAATAAATGTTTATTATTTTCTTCAAAAATATAATATATATCTTGTTATTATTATTCCTCTACTATTAATATTTTTCTACATTTTTGTCATTTCTTAAAATTTTTAAATATTTTAAAATTATTGTTGGCATATAGGAGCACAATTAATTTTTATAAATTGATGACATCTGTGACAAACTTGCTGAATTTTTTAATTGGTTGTAATTTATCTTCTATATTTCTTAATTTTGATATTAGTTTTTATTTTTTTCTTGTTAAAAAATTTCTTTGGATATTACCTTGCTGTTATTTTTCTATCTTTTTGATATTTAGTTTTTTCTTCAATTTTTACTTTTTAGTAAATGCATTTTAAGGCTACACATCTACCTCTAAGTATAATTTTGGATACATTCTATATGTTTCAATATATTATATTTTTTATTATTGACTTCTAAATATTTTGTTAATAATGACTTATATTTAAGGGGTTATTTAAAATGCACTGCTGTTTCTAACATATATATTTATTGGATTATCTTGTTTTATGTCTTTATTGCCAGTTTTTATTTAATTACAATTTGTCAAAGAACATATCTTGTTCTATAAATATTGATACTTTTAAATATTCTCTGTGCTAATTCAAGTTCACTTTTGATAAATGTACGTTCTTAGCATAGTATTCTATATTCATGTCTATTTGATCAAACTTGCTTCCTTTTTTGGGTCTTTGTTATATTTTTAGAAAACTGTCATATTTAGGTATAGTGATATACAACCCCATTCCCAGCATGTTTAATGCACACAGTTTGTTCACTTTGGACATATGCATACACACATGATGCCATGAACACAAAGCAATGATATATCATTCATCTCCAAAAGTTTCATTGTGCCCCTTTGTGTATATGTGTGTGTTAAGAATACTTAAGATCTACCTTCTTAATAAATGTTTAAGTGCACAATACTGTGTTGCTAACTATAGACACTGTGCCATAGAGCAGATATCTAGAACTAATTTATCTTGTATAATTGATATTCACTTGCATAACTGAAACTTTATAACTATTGAATAACAATTTTCATTTCTACTTCCCTCTTGCCCATGGCAACCACCATTGTATTTTCTGTTTTTATGAGAATTATTATTTTCAATATTTTACATAAGTAGAATCATGCAATATTTGTCCTATGACTGGCTTAGTTCACATAGCATAATTTCCTTCAGGTTCATCCATGTTGTCACAAATGGTAGAATTTCTTTTTTTTTTTTTAAAGGCTGAATAGTATTCCATTTAATGAATATACTTAATATCTGTATTAATTTAATCTACTTTATCCATCCATTTTGGAGAGAAATATCCTAAAATCTCAAGTGTGATTGTAAAATTGTCATTTTGTAAATGTAATTTTGTCAGCTTAAGAAATATTTTGAGGCAAAATTACTTGCAGAAGAAATATTATAACTTCCTGGTGAATTATTTTGTTGATCATTATGCAGTAGCCTAGTATGGTAGACTACATCAATATTAAAATTTTTATTCCCCCTGCTGAGGGAAGATCACCATATTTCTCTTCCCCTTGATGCAAGTTTTAATGAGTTGGTTTGGGCAGTGATGTCTGAATTCAAGTGAGAAGCATCACTTTCAAATAAGAATTTAAGGCCAACACATGGTTTATAATGTCTTTTTATTTCCTTCTACCTTGAGGCCAGCAATGTTCGAAATAAAAAAACTAGCCCATCAGCCTGGGTTCAAGAGTCAACATACTCATACCAACAGAGCTGCCTCACTCTGTGATGGACATATTGCATGCTTGAGAAATAAACCATTTTTTGAGTAAGTCACTGAGATCTTTTAGGTTGTTTGTTACTGCAGTCTAACCTAACCTATCATGATGAATACTTCGAATTTATTCCTACTAATGTCTTTGCCTAAATTCAGTTTTGTCCATCCATCAGTACTATAGGTATTCCAAATTTCTTTGAAATAGTGTTTGTGTGGAGTATTCTTTTCAATCTCTTTCCCTTCAATCTTTTTGGGCTTTATAATTTCTGCATGTCTCTTATAAACCATATTTAGCTAAATTTTGTTTTTATTTTTTATTCTATTCTGAGATAACTTTTCTGTTTAAATTTGTTGTTTTTAACTAATGCGTGTCTTCCATTTTGTTGTGTGGTTTCTGTTTATCATACTTTGTACTTTTGCCTTGTACCCTTCTGCCACCTACAAACTGGCATAGTAGGCTGAATGGTAGCCTCCAAAAATATGTCTACTACCTGTTCCCAGAACCCATGAATATTACTTTATATGGCTGAAGAACGAATATTACCATATATGACAAGAATAAGATTAAGTTAAGGATCTTGAGAGGATATGCTTATTTTTTATTATCCAGGTGAGTCCTATACACAACAATGTGTATTCTTATAAGACAGGCACACAGAAGAGGAGGTGGCCATGCAACCATGAAGGTAGAGATTGGAATGATGCAGACACAAGTCAAGGAATGCTGACATCCACAGGAAGCTGGAAGGGGCAGAGAACAGATTCTTCCCTAGAGTCTCCAGAGAAAGTGTGGCCTTGCCATTGTCTTAATTTTAAACTTCTGTCTTCCAGAGCTATGACAGAATAAATTTTTGTCATTTTAAGTTATCCACTCTGTGGTAATTTGCTACAGCAGTCACTGGAAACTAAAATAACTGGCAATAGTAGTGTTCTTATGCCATAGGGTTATTGTGAGAATTAAATGAGATAATACAAGTGAAGGGTTTATTGGTGCCTGGCTTACATTAAGTGCTTAATAATTATTAGCTATTACTCTCAGTAAAAATACATTTTCGGTCCAATTCTGTAGAAGAGCCTGAGATGAAGATTCTTATGCAACTTATTAATATTTATTGAAGGGGTAAAACCAATTAGGGAGAGAAGGAAGCAAAATAGGGACTAGAGGTAAGAAGCGATGATACTTGGCTTCCCTACCACCA
Source organism: Carlito syrichta (assembly GCF_000164805.1). NCBI lineage: Eukaryota > Metazoa > Chordata > Mammalia > Primates > Tarsiidae > Carlito > Carlito syrichta. Next base: position 121,913 of record NW_007258123.1, on the reverse strand, counting down.
AATATGTATAGGTCTCTTGAGAGAGAACCAGTAGGATGGCTCTCTCTCTCTCTCATCCATGTCTGTACCCAGATAGATAGATATATGAGAGGGAATTTGTTAGGGGAATTGGCTCACGTGATTATGGAGGCTGAGAGATTCTGAGACAGGCCATCTGTAAGCTGGACCTCCTGGGATGTTGGTCATATGGCTCAGTCTGAATCCAAAGGCCTTAGAACCAGAGAAGCTGATAATATAACTCAGTTCGAGGCTGAAAGTCTCAGGACCCAGGTGTTTCTGGTTAAGTCCTAGTATCCAAAGACTGTTGCGCCTAGAATTCTGATGTCCAAGGGAACAGAAGAAAAGTCTGTCCAACTCTCAGAGAGAGTTCATTTTACCTTCTGTATTTGCTCTCTCTAGGCCTGCAGCTGTTGAATGGTGCCCACTGACATTGAGGGCAGATCTTCCCCACTTCATCTATTCAGACTCACACACTAATCTTCTCTGGAAATACCTACTCAGATACACCCACAATAATGCTTTACCACGTTTCTAGGATTCCTTAATCCGGTCAAGTTGATACCTAAGATTAATCAGAGCAAGTTCATCCCTTGTCAACTTGGCACTCATACACTGTCTCCTTATACCATACTTTATTTCCAAATAAAGAAGAGCAAGTCAATAGTTCTGCTTGACATGATGCAACTTCTTTATGGAAGAACTGAGTACCACATGTACTTACTTACAAGTGGACCTTGAACAATGATCATAATACAATAAGAAAGGTATTGGCAGTAGTGGGAAACTGCCAGGGAAGGGGGGGCACATCTCATCATTAAGGGTGCCTGCATAATGAACTTTTGTATACCTAATCCTGAATCGTACCCCACATCTTTAAAATAAAGAGAGAGAGAGAGAGAGAAGAGAGAGAGAGAGAGAGAGAGAGAGAGAGAAAATCCCATGATGTAACTATCTTGCATACATCCAAAAGCACACTAATCCCTTCCCCAGACTTTGTCGTTCAGGATTTCAACATTTAGGGTTTTCATCCTTTGGGATTATGATTTTTGGATTTTAATTTTGGGATATTGGTCTTTTGGGATTTCAACATTTGTGATTATGGTGCTGGAGATTGTGTCTTTTGGGATTCTGATTGGCACCACAAGACAGGGCAAGGGAAGAGCCTGGAGTCTAGCCCTAGATAAAAGCTGAAGTCTAACCTTAGTCTAATCCTGTGGGGATCTAGGAAGGGCACCCAGAGAGCTGTCCCACCAACAGAACTAAGTATTTCTACTCCTGTATCAGTTAGTCATTGGGTGGGGTAACCGGGAATGGGGTAACAGACTGTAAAGTAATATAGCCTCCTTATCATTTCACAGTGAGGCAGATTCTGATCAACACTGGCTTGCAGGGTGAATGCAGTAGACTTTGGAGATTACCTTGAAGGCAGCCAATTCTGACTTAGCTCAGATAGATCACTAAGTCCTGGGACTGACTCTTCTTTTCTACATTCAGGGAACCTGCAGCCTGCAAGGCCTAATATCTACAACTGTTTCATTATCCCCCTTCTTTGTACTCTTCTAGAATCCCTGTTTCCCTCAGTGGGTACCAGTATTACTCCAGTGGTCCAGACTGGAAAAATAGAAGTCACCTTTGCTTCCTTCCCTGACTTCACATAGATAGAGCTTCCCTTGTGAGCTCTATCTATCGCACTGCTTGGGATCTTCCCCAACCATCCCTCCTTTCCTTGCTGCAGCCATGGCCCAGCTCCTCATTTCTGCTCTCCTGTCTTAGCAGCAATAGGTCCTACCTGTGCTCTTGCTCCCTCTAGGCTCTTCTCCCTCTCATTTCAGTTTTCCTCTTCCTCTCACTCACTCTTTTAACCTGCCAACAAGACCTTTTGGTTCCCTTTCTCTGTGGAAAGCAGTGTGGCGATTCCTAAAAGCTGTAAATATCAACCTCCCATATGACCCCGCAATCTCCCTACTGGGAATATACCCTGAAGAACTCAAATCACTCTATAAAAAAGATACCTGCACACGTATGTTTATCGCAGCATTGTTCACAATAGCAAGAACCTGGACACAACCATGCTGCCCATCAAAAGAGGACTGGATTAAAAAAATGTGGTACATATACACGATGGAATACTATGCAGCCATAAAAAAGAACAAAATCATGAATTTTGCAACAACCTGGATGGAACTAGAGTCTATAATACTGAGTGACCTCTTACAGAAACAAAGATCCGAGTATCACATGTTCTCACTCATATAATGGACCTTGAACAGCCAATGTAATACTATAAGAAAATGACTGACAACTAGAGTCTATAATACTGAGTGACCTCTCACAAAAACAAAGATCCGAATATCACATGTTCTCACTCATATAATGGACCTTGAACACCCAATGCAATACTATAAGAAAATGACTGATGGTACTGGGAAACTATGGGGGAGAGGGGGATGGGATTAACAGTAGCAAATATCTGTCGGGGGATGGGAAAACACTTCTTATCTACAGGGTGCCTGAATGAAACGTCATTGTACACCTAACCCTTAACTGTACCCCACAAAACCATAATAAAAAATACTGATTAAAAAAAAAAAAAGAAAATCCTTTATGTGAACTTGAAAAAAAAAAAAAAAAGAAAATGACTGACGGTACTGGGAAACTATGCGAGTGGAGGGGGATGGGATTAACAGTAGCAAATATCTATCTGGGGATGGGGAAACACCTCTTATCAACAGGGTGCCTGAATGAAATGTAATTGTACACCTAACCCTTAACTGTACCCCACAAAACCATAATAAAAAATATTGATTAAAAAAAAATGTATCCCCAAACTGACCAGTGCCCCAACTATACCCCTAGCCTTGGGAAAGCCTACCTCTCACCTGACTATAGCAATAAGGCTTGCTCTTGCTTCCCCAGGATTTTTCATTTCAGCCTGAGATCAGGTAGTTTCAGCTGCTGTCTTACTTAGAAACTTCCAGGAGCTTCTCGATGCATTTAGAACAAATTTCAAACTACTTTCCCTGGCCTTCAAAGTCCTACGCAACCTGGCACTGCTGACTTCTCTGACATTATTGCCCCCACAGTCTTCTTACACTGCTGCACCCCACTGTGGTGACTTGCTTTTGCTCACCTGCCATTTCATGCCAGGACCCCTTTATGCTCTCCGGCTAGAAGATTCCCCCCAGATCTCTGCATGGTTTGCTGCCTCCTAGCGTATAGTCCATCGTTCCGATATCTCTTGCTCAGATAAGGCTTTTCTGATCCTCTCACTTAAAATGGTTCTTTCCTAATTTCTATCACTCTATCTTGCTTTATTTCTCTTCATAACACTTATCGCTGTCTGAAATTATCTTGTTTATTGTTGTCTCTTCCTCTGAAATAAAAATGTCATGAAATCAGGGACTTTAACTTGTATTCTCTGTGTTTGTTAATTAAACAATGCCTGGATGTACATTCTGTGTTTTCAATAATCATTGACGGACTTCATGAATTTTGCTGGTGAACTGACCCCAGAGTGTGAAGCTTTGGGTGTGTCAGGACCTAGTAAAGACTTTTTATTGTCCTTGAAGATCCCTCAACATCTGCCCCGACTTTTCTTTCTATTCTTATCTTGCTTGATGCCCCTCCCTATGGCTTCTAATCCACCCAGAGTGGGCTTTATATTGTTGTCCAGATTCTCTCCGCTCTTTCTCACCTTGGGATTCTGTTCACATCAGTTTTTCTAACCTGCAAGCCATTCTCCTTACAGCCTCAGTTTTGCTTAAAATAAAGCACAGCCCGCTGTCTTTTATTCTGCAAGGGGGATGATTTTCCATATTCTCCTGCCTGGGGAGACTCTCTTTTTACTCTGAATTTCCATGTCTTTTATTCTGTAAGGGGGATGATTTTCCATATTCTCCTGCCTGGGGAGACTCTCTTTTTACTCTGAATTTCCATGGGAATTGTCTCTCTTGTATGTTATAACTAACTCACAATATCCTCAATATCTAGCACCTGCTTCATAGTAGGCATCCAATAAATATTTGTTATGTGAATGAATATTATATTCTTCTCTTTTTAAGCTGTAAACATCATGGAAGTGTCCATTTTATTTATCCATGCATCCTATAGCATCTAACATGTCTGTTAAATGAGTGAATGAATGAAAAAGTTGTTATTCCCAAATACAGTTCATCTTAAAAACTAATAAATGTCCCTATTGTAAGGAGCATCCTTTAACATTCCTCCTCTTTTTGGGCACATTGCTTTATTCACATTCCTATGGATGCTGTGCTTAGGGTAACAACACTAGCAACTGGTGATCATGGTAGGCAGAATTGTAAGATCGTCTCCCAAGATTCCCAGCCCCTGACATATACATGCTTTCCCAGGCATTCAAGACACTAACCTAGGTGCTATCATGCAGGTGTTTTGCAGATATATTTAAGGTATCAAATCAGTTTACCTTAAGATAGCAAGATTATTCTGCTGGGCTGGGCCTAACCACTTGAGCCCTCTAAAAGCAGAGAGGTTTTTTTGGGTAACAAAAACAAGAGATTTAAAGCGTTAAAGAACTGGACACACAAAAAGTTCCCTGTTGCTGACTTTGAAGATGGAGGGGACCATGTGATAAGAATTATGGGTGGCTTCTAGGAACTGAGGACAACATCCACATGACAACTATCAAGGAAATAAGGACCAAAGTCTTATAGTCAAAAGGAACTTAATTCTGCCACAGACAGGAGCTTAGTGGCAGATTCTACTTAACCTCAGGTGAGAGCCATACCATAGTCAACAACTGGATTTCACTCTGGTCAAATCCTTAGTGAAGAATTCAGTCATGCCATGCCTGAAATTCTGACCTACAGAAAATTTATAATAGTAAATTTTCATTGTTTTATGCTGCTAAAAGTGGCAACTTGCTACACAGCAATAAGAAACTGAAAAAATGTGGTACATATACAAGATGGAGTATTATGCAACCATAAAGAAGGACAAATATCTGGACTTTGCAGCAACTTGGATGGATTTGGAGTCTATCATACTCAGTGATTTATCACAGAAACAGAGACAGATTTCCATATGTTTTCACTCATAAACAAACCTTGAACAATTATAATGCTATAAGAAAGCAATTGGCAGTAGTGAGAAACTGTCAGGGGAGTGGAGTGGGATTGGCAGTTGAGGGAAACTGCTAGGGGAGGGAGGGACATACCTCATCAAAAAGGGTACCTGCATGATCATTGTTTGTGTACCTAACCCTGAAATGTACCCGACACCTTTATAATACAAATTTTTTTAAAAAAGAAGAAAACAAAAAAAGAAATTGACACAGTGATGATGAAGAGAAAAATAAATTTCAAGAAGACTGCAGCAGAGAATGAAGGGAAGCCCCCAGGTTTTGTATCTAAGTCTTATGACTCCAGCGTTCCCTGCCCTGAGCTCCAGAACAACCACAGGTCTTGACTCTGTCCCCAGTCACTCAGACACCTCTAGAAAAGAGGATTCAGACCTGATTAATGCATAAATGTCTTCCTTTTGTCTGATTTTCCCCTTAAGCTTGGAACAGAGGCACGTGTTCTTTTTCCACTGATCCCCCTCTAATAAGTGTACCGACCTGAAACAATTGACCTTAAAAAATAAAAATAAGTAATCAGCCCCCAGAGCCCCAGCAAGTGGCATTAGCATTCTTTGGTCTCCCTGGGTTGTGTCCTGGGAGTCTCAAAGAAATGAATCTTATTATTAGTCTGCTGCCAGTGACTGCTCCTGACAGCTCCCTCCTCCCCACCGCAGCTGCCGAGCCAGCATAGGTGTCAAGAAGCTGATAGCTCCTCAGACGTGGCAAGGGGCCAGGGGGAAGGCATGCTGAACCATCATTCCCAAGCCCAGTGCAGGCTCCAGGGAACTGACTCCCATTTGGGACTTCCACTCTGTGCCCCCAGGACTTTCTGTGGTAGATTTATCCAGTAAAGTATAAGATGCATCATTCAGAGGTCTTCAATCTCCCTCCTTTTTTTTTTACTATGAGAAATACCCTCCACACAGAGGCTTGCATATAGTGTATGTGCATAGTTTTTAAAATTATAAAACAAACACATATAAAAAGTAATCATGAAACAACATTGCCAGCAGCCCGGAAGTTCTCCCATTTTCCCTTCCTAAATAAAACCCCAGAGGGAGATCATCACTATCCTGAAGTTTATGAAAATTATTTCCTTGCCTCTAAAGAAACCCCCAAACAACAACAAAAAAAACAATCATCTTGTTTTAACACCTGTGCAGGCGTCCTTAAATAGGAATTGTCTAGTTTTGCCTATTTGGATGGAAAGTGTGTGCTCTTTTGCATCTTACTTCTTTACTCAATGTTCTGTTTTTAGGATTCATTCATTCATATTATCTTATAGCTGTAGTTTGTTCATTTTCATTGCTGATTAGTATTCCATTTTCTGAAGATAACACTTTATTTATTATTATCCATGATGGACATTTGATTTAAGTACATGTGTACTTGACATTTCCAGGAGTTTATCATTTTCTGAATTTACCATACCTTATTTATTCTTATCAAAGACAGACATTTGATTTAGGTACATGTGTGCCTGCTGACATATGCAGGAGTTCATCAGGACATGTACCCAAGCATGGCAGTAGACACACATAGCATATGTGCCTCTTCAGCCTTACTAGGTAATGTCAAACTGCTTTCCAAATTGAATTCAGGTGCATTCCCCACAACAGTGGATTTAATTTCCTAATTCTCTACATTTTGCCAGCACTTGGTGAATTAGTTTCCTATTGTTGCATAAAAAATTGCCACACACTTGGTGGCTTAAAATAACTTTAAATATATTACCTTACTATTTGCATGTGCCAGAGTTTTGGCACAGTTTAATGGCGTCCTTTGCTCAGAGTCTCACAAGGTTACACTCTAGGTGTCATCCTTGAGACTGGGTCTCAATGAGTGTGAGGATTCTCTCTCAAGTTCCTATAGCTGTTGGCAGAATTCATTTCTTTGCAGCTGTAAGACTCTGAGACTGCATCTGCAAGGCCAACAGTTGCACGCCTCTCTGACATTTTGCCACTTTCTAACGGCACCTCTGTTGAGGTCAGGCCCACTCAGCATAAGCTCCTTTGTAAGAACTAAAAGTCAATGGATTGCTAATCTAATCACAAGACTGATATCCTGTTCACAGCTTCTGCCTATAATCAAGAAGAGGGAATGATACAGGGCATGTACATCAAGGGGTAGGAATTTTGGAGACCATCCTAAAATTTGCCAACCACACTCAGCATTGTTAGATAGTTGAACTTTCAGCTATTAGATAATGTGATTTTTGAATATCTGAAGTTAAGCAACTTTTCATATTTATTGATAACTTGCATTTCTTGAGGTGTTTATTTCATATGCTCTTTGTAGATATTTCTCTAACCTGATTGAACTCTATTCTTTAATGATAAAATAGCACCATGGATAACATTTATAGAGTGCTTACTCTTTGTCAGCCATTTACATGCATTACCTCTTTTAATAAACTTAAAACACTTTGAGTAGGTACTATTGATTTCTCCATTTCACAGATGAGGAAATTGAAGTTCCGAGGAGTTAAGCAACTTAACAAGGTCGTATGGTAGGAAGGTCACTGATTTGATCTTTCAGTTAGCTCTTCCTGACTTCAGAGCCTCATCCTCTTAAATCCTAAGGGAATCTAGCATACTGATTCAAGGGATAGGGAGATTTTCTCCATGGCCATGATAGAAAGGCAAATGTTCTCTTGTTTTATTAAAAAAAATACTGCTTTTATAGATGACAGAGTACCTTTTGTTTTGCAGGTTAAGTTCCTCTCTCTTCCTCCTAGACTGTAACTTCTTCTTTCCTCTCTACTCTATCCAACACACTGTTGTTGCATGAGTTTTCAGGCTCTGAGTTCACCATGTTAGACCCTGCCCAGATCCTATGGGGGCAAACTGGGACTCTGACATTGAAGTTCTTTTTCAGTTTGACCCCAAACTTCTTCCCCAGCCTCATTTCCTCAAACTCTTGTCTCTGGCTCTTGGATATAGCCAGAATATACATAGCTCCATGCTGTGCTCGACCTTTGCTCCTAATTGTAAACTCTAGTTTCCTGCTCTCCTCCCCTCAGCCCCTTCTACTAATCTTCCAAGGCCCACTTGAACTCATATCTTCTAAATCAAGCACTCCTTAAACTCTCTGTCCCACAGAGATGTTTCCCTCTATCTTAAAATTTCCTACAGCATTCATAATTTTTTTTACCATCTGACACCTGATAAGATCCTTCATTATAGTACTTAGTTTTTTGCATGTCTCAATAAAATCATGTGTTAATCCACTGAATGGTTTCCGGTACTTATCTTATATGAACTTTCCATAGAACCTTATGCTGGTAAGCAAGTCATCCTTGAAATTTTCTTCTCTATTGATTTCTAGGACATATTTATCTCCTGGGCTTCTTTTGACTTTGGATCATCCTCTTCATCCACACCCTAAATGGCTATTCTTTTGTATTCTATTTGGCCCTTTTCTTCTTTCCCCTAAATTTCTGTGTATTATAGCCCTACTCTGCTGCCACTCCATTGGACTCTCTCTTCTGCCAGATTGTTAGCCCCCTGAGACCAAGCACAGTGTCCTCTTTATTGCATCCCCAGAACCTAATTCAGAGACTTGCAGAATGGGTAACTTGCTTAATATAGTATAGGAGTTCCCATAGTCATTCTGACACTGCAGTGCATGAGGCACATGATCATGGAGGGGAGAAGGCAGAACTGATGCTCACTGGTGGCTTAGATGGGTTAATAATTATGAGATGAGGTACAGTGCTCTCTGGAGAAGATTCTCTTGGGAGTCTCCCTTTTTTATACTTGTTGACTTGGGGTGTGTATATGTGGGGGATCTTCAAATAGTTAACATAATTTAGAAAAAATATTTGTCTTTAGTCCAATTCATGCATCTGATATTCCCTTGGATTTATTCTGGTTTGTTGCTTCTAGGATATTTAGAGCTCCATCTCTGATCTGGCTCCCTAAACCATGGAAAGTTAAATAAAATAACTGATGTTCAAACACCAACATTTCTGTCCTCAAATGTTTCTATATCTTTTCATTTGGTCTTCATTAGAATACCACAACGTGTGAATTAATTTATTAAGAAGATTTTTTGTGCTCGGCGCTGTCCAGGGTGCTGGAGCAGCCATTGAGAACAACTTCTACACTCCTGAGCTTAAGGACGTTGCTGGAACACCTGCTGCCCTTATTTCCAATGGACACTGAGGACATGGAGACACTGACATATTACGTTTTCTGTGGTTACTCTGTTGGTAAATGAAGGATCTGGAAACTTGAATCCAGACCCTCTTACCTCAAATGTCTAAATGACTCATGGAACCCTGAAGTTCAGTGGAAATGTTCTTTTCTCGCCATGTGTAGCTTGCATATCTTGCCTTTTTCTGAAAGAGAAACACAGGGCAGCACCGAGAATAATATTTGAGACAACACTTGGCCTTTTCTTCCAGGTTCTTTCACGTTGAATGGCCCAGGCTCCAGGAAGACTTTCTTCTTGTCTTGAGGCTTGTCCAGGCCTGGGGGAACTGAAAATCCTGAACAACTCTCCAGACCCCTCAATCTCTGATCACTGACATGTTTTCCGTGGGCTAGAGGGTAGGGAGTTATAAGCAGTGCGTCCTACCCTACACAACTCCCACACTTGCTGACTTTCTCCGAGTTCTAGGGGCCCAGCTGCCTGGCTCCCCACCCCCATCCTGCTAACTTTCCTCAGAAGAAAGCAAAGGTTAACTGAGATCACACAGCCAGGTGGATGCCTGGATTCACTTTCCCTGGGGCTAATTATGGAACTACATTAGATAAAAGTCAACATATGTTGTAAAAGGCACTGTGTATCATTGCTTGACAGTTTCTAACAATGTGCTCATGTAACAGCTGTCAAAGGCAGTGCTAGAAAATGAGTAATATGTTGATTTATGTATATCAGATCTGTCCTCATGCTCTGTGGCAGAGCAGACCAGGCAAGCTCAGCTCTGTGGGTGGAGATTCCAGGAGGGGCGGCCAAGGAAGGAAGGAAATTCCCTCATCTTCAGAAGCGCCTGGAAGGGATGGCTGAAGCCTGGAGCAGCTGTTACTTTCTGAGGTCCTTTGGAGGAAAACTGCCTGGGGGGCATCTGTTCCTTTTTTACAATAGAGAGAAGTGTAAAATTCATATCTCCTAAGGTGACAGGGCTGCTGAGGTAACCTCTTGTACACTGCTTGGCCTCTGGACAGGGCTGAGGGTCACACCATGGAGAAACTGTGTGCCCCATTCTATGTGGCTTTGGGAAAGGGGATTTCTCTTGAAGTAACTGCTTCAGTTATTCTTTGTAGTCAGGATATTTTCAAAAAATAATTAATTAAAAAAGTTTAATTGACAAATAAAGATTGCATATATTCAAGGTGTACAATGTGATGATTTGATATACATCTGTGTTGTGTAATGTCTACCACAACCAAAGTAATTAACACATCATCACTGCCCATGCTGTTCTTCAGATCCCAGAGGCTGTTCCTCTTGCAACTGAAAGTTTGTACCCTTTGACCAATATCTCCCCATTTCTCTGATACTCCTAGACACTTATAACCACCATTCCACTCTCTACTATTATGAGTTCAATGTTTTACAATTCCACATATAAGCGAGGCCATACAGCATTTGTATTTCTGTGTCTGGCTTATTTCACTTTGCATAATGTCTTCTAGGTTTATCCATGTCATTACAAATGACAGAATTTTCTTATTTTTTATGATTGAATAGTATTCCATTGTGCATATATATACACACACATATATTTATAATATTTTCTTTATCTATGGATCTTTTGATGGACCCTTAGGTTGTTTTCACATCCACATCTTGGTTATTGTGCACAATGCTGCAATGAACATGGAGGTGCACATATCTCTTCCACATACTGTTTTTTTGTTTCCTTCGGATAGATACCCAGAAGTGGGATTGCTGGATGATACAGTAGTTATATTTTTAATCCCTTGAGAAACCTACATACTGTTTTCTAAAATGGCTGTACTAATTTGCATTCTCATCAACAGTGTATGATGGTTTCTTTACCTCCATATTTTCACCAACACTTGTTATCCTTCATCTTTTTTATAGTATCTATTCTGACAGATATAAGATGATATCTCATTGTGGTTTTTTAATGACTAAACTCAATTTTCTTAATTGCTTTATAGGTATCTAATTTAATTTCCAAAGTATGTTACAAGAGGAAATAAAACAAGTTTTATTTTGCATTTAAAAAGCTGTCTCTGTTTTTTGTGCTATTTTCTCCTAAGCCACGCGAAAGGTTCACTGATCTCAGAGGATCTGATTATCACAGGAAAAGTCATTTTGGTGTTGTTTTTGGAATCTCCACTGAGTTTCCAATTTATCATGGGCTCCTCTCTTTGTCCTTGTTCTCTTTGCCTTTCTTATACTGCAAGCTCAGTCATAGTTTTCTCATCTTTAAATGGTAAGAAGTGACTTAGTGAGAGCATTAGGCCCAAAGCATGAAGTCAGCCCTTGAATTTGCTAACAGCAAGTTCAAACTCTTAAATATTTACCACTAAACGTGTAGTTTGAGAAGAAACACCATTAATAAACATAAATAAATAATTCTACTTGTTGGTATTTATTGGGACAAGTTCAGGAATGCTCCTATTGACTTCTACAGTATCCAGGACAGTACCTTGCAGTGAGATGGGGGAGAGATTGCAAAGCACACTTGGCTTTTGTCTAAGGTAGCACACCTGTTTGATGAAGCAGCCTGGAGGGCTCTTATTGCAGGTCGGAGGTGACAAGCTGGCACAGCATCCTTTCCTCTCTTGAAGCTTGTCTGTTCCTCTTCAGATTGTGGCACTAATTGTGTTGGTGAGAGTGTGCTCCTGCTCCTCTGTTTACACATTCTGCTGTGGACAGGCTGGCTGCAAGCATCATGGTGGATGTCAATGTCCCCCCAGTGCCATCCACATACCCAGGCCCTGGATGCAGCCACTGTGAAACATGTCTCTATTAGGCAAATGTACCCCTGACTCTAGATTTGCTGAGCTCTGGGAAGGTTTCTAAGTTATAACCAGGCATAGCCAAATCCCCCCACTGAATCAATTTCTAGCAATCTAGTTAATGGAGAAAGCCACTTGCAAACTCTTACTCTGATCAGTAGGATGCTGTGGGAACAGTTGATAGCATACCCAGTCAATGAAAGCTTTATGGGCCCTGCACATTTATTAGGCCAAAAATTTAGAAAGAAGTAAGATTCATAATAGATCAAAGGTAATTAATGTATCCAATTCAAATTTTTAATCTGCAAAAGCAGGCGTCAGCCGTCCAGAATAAGTGATGAGGCAAATAGCCGCGAGCTAGCTGCCAGAGGGTCCATCTGCACTCTCGGCCAGTGATCCGTATCTTTCTTGGAGGGCTGCATCCCTTTGGGACAGCTGCATCTCTATTAATTCAACTACCCACAATGAGTAGAGAACTTGATTTATAGGTTGGTATAAGACCATTTTAGCTAAGCATGAAGGAATTTGAAGAGCAGTTGTGAAGAATCTATTTAACGTTCTTGTAAAAAATGTATCTTTCTTTACTAACAGTCAGCAAAACATGTTAGATAAAAAGGTTCTGCTGTTTTCAGACAGAAAGGTAGTATAGAGCGGTGGAAAGAATATGGAATTTAGAAGCAAAGAGCTAAGAATATTGGTTTATTAACTGTGTGATCCTGAGTAAGATTTTTGTTGTTTTGTTTTTTTGAATTGGGGGTCTCACTCTGTTGCCCAGGCTGGAGTGCAGTGACATGATGACGACTCACCTCAGCCTCGACCTCCTGGGCTCAGGATATCCTTCTTCCTCAGCATCCCTAGTAACTGGGACTACAGGCATGCACCACCACTCCTACTAAATGTTTGATTTTTTTTTTTTTGTGGAGATGAGCCCTCACTATGTTGCTCAGGCTGGTTTTGAACTCCTGGGCTCAAGCAATCCTCCCACCTGAGCCTCCCAAAGTGCTGGGATTACAGGTATGACTGCTGCACCTAGATAATCCTGAGTAAGCTAATGAACATCTCAGAGACTTGGCTTTCTTCATCTATAAAATGAAATAATTCTATCAATCTTTTAAAATTGTTAATTCATTATTGTTAATTCATAATTTAACATACAAGTATAAAAGTACTCTTTGAGCTAAGTATGCATTTAAATTTGCTGTACTTTCCCACTTGTAAGACATATTTTGCTCATGTTTTAATATTTCTAAAAGCAATGTGTTTTTTTATAGCTGATATGTACATCCCATGTGGTCGTGCTTTCTTTTTCCCTCTGGAAAGTTGTTAAATTGATGGTGTGTCTTGCAATCAATGGCTTTGTAGAGACACAAAAATATGGTAGTTCAATAAAAAGAAAATAGTTTTATCTGGCTCTGGAGGTCAGATTTATTATTTTTCATTTGGGTGTTTAGAGTCATCTGTTCGTGTGGCATAGCCACCATTTATTTAGTGCCTTTTGCTATTTGCAACAAAATATTACCTAACACAAATACTTTTTATGAAAGTCCCATTTCCTCTTAATTATATTTGGTTTGTAGTTGGAACAACACTTGCTTGACAACATGACTGATTAACTGGTTGAGGCACAGCAATGGGGGTGGGGCTTGTGTGTATCAGAGTTATTACAGACAGGAGTCAGGAACAGACCCTTAGTTTCTGGATGCGCTGCCAACCCCATCCCAGCACTTGGTTGACAAACTCTTAGAGACTCCAAAGAAAGAGCCTTTAAAGTGGAAAGTTTTATTGCTATTAAAAGATAAGATTACTTAGACACCACAATGCAGTTTTCTTTCTTCTAGATTGATTTTTATTAACTTGAATGCAGACTCTTCTTTATACCTGATTGTGCCATTTTATTTTCAAATACACATACTGTATTGACAATCTTATTCCCTCATTGAATTTTCTGCAGGTTTTTGTTGTCTTTTATGAGGCTATTCCAGTGAGGGAAAAAGTTAAATGGAATTTATGGCAATATATTTACCTGGCTAGGTTGTAACTATTTCTAAAATAATAAAACTTTTAAGACAACAAAACTGAAAAAGTGCAGATATCCATTGAAGGCTTCTTACCAACCCTTGGGAGGAATAAAAATGTATCCCACTTACAGCATGCCTTTTTCTAAGGTCCCTTTTGGTTTTCCCAGATAACTATTGTCTAAATAGAGTAACTTGTATGGAATTGTATACCCCGTGGGTGGTCCTATAAATATTCATTAGTAAATGTACATAAGGCACTGATCCATGAGTTTTTTATTTAAAGATATTGTTTCAGCTATAAAATTTCAATTTTGATCTGCTGGGTAGAGTCAATGCAGGCCTGAAATCATGATCCTGGATTTCATCTCTTCCCATCCTCTCAGAACTTGAAAAAAATATTAACAACTTTGGCCCTAAATGAAGCCAGGAAAACATGAAAATGAAGCAATAAATGGTGTTAGACGCCAAGTTCAGAATTCATCTGCTCCCGTTGAAGGCCTCATGGTGTTTGCAATGCAAATCTCAGAGTCATGCCTTAATCATTACCGTAGGGAGACAATTAGGGTTAAAATATAGATTTCTAGATAACGAGAGCAAATAATGAAGAAATAAATACACAAAACAAAGAGAGCTAATGTGACTCATTTATAGCAATACTTTCCTCAAGGAGGCTTGAAGGGTTTTTCTGGCTTGGAGAATGGGCTTCCTGGATGTGAAAGAGACTCCTGGTTTTATGAAGGAAAGATGGGAATGTCCCCCCAGAACCCTGGGTTCAAGTTGAAGGTCCCTAAGATCAAGGCAATTGCGTAGTTTTATACTTTTTATTTTATACTCTGGTGGTGAAAGATTCAGGCTCTCAAATCTGGTGGTTGAAAACTCAGGCACTCAAATCATCTGAGAGCATGTTTAACTCTCAGCTCAGCCAATTAAAGCTCTGTGACCTTGGGCAAATTACTAACCTTCTTTAAAACGAAGACTTTAAGTTTCCTCATCCAAATGATTATCAATCTCATTGATTTCTTATAAAGATTAAATGAAAAGCTATGCATAAAACGTAATGAAACAATCTTAGCTGTCACGATTATTAAAATTACTGACTGGTACCAATCACCTGTTTTTTTTTTTCTTCTGAGACATAACCTAAAAGTCATGCTAACTGACCAGTCTCCCTTTAAACTTCTTTCCTTATCAGAGCTTTATTTATATGACCACTTGCTACTACTCATGACTATCTACCTTGTGTGAGAAACTGGACATCTGAAACCAGGAGATCATGTTAAGTTCCCCTCCACTCCCTGATGTGGTAGGGGGTGTCTCGTGGAGGTCATCGGTCAGTCCCCCAGGGAGCAGCATTTTCTGGAGTGCATAATACCATCGCTGGCCTACAGTGAAGGAGTATGCGTTCTAGTCCTGACATAACCCCTGGCTAGCTGTGTGGTCTTTGCCATACCTTCCTGCCTCACTGGAATTTGATTTAGTTCCTATGTTAGAGGAGTTGTACTAGATGAGGGGTTCTCAACCCTGGCTATTTATTAGAAACACCAGGGGAGCTTTTTTTTTTTTTGGAGTTGGCGTCTCACTCCGTCACCCAGGCCGGAGTGCAGTGACACTCTCACAGCCACTCCAGAGTCGACCTGCTGGGCTCAGGCGATCTTCCACCTCAGTCTTACAAATAGCCAGAACTATAGGTGTGTGCTACCATGCCCGGCTAATTTAAAAAAAAAAAACATCTGTAGAGATGAGATCTCGCCAAGTTGCCCAGGTTGTTCTCGAACTTGTGGGCTCAGGCAATGCTCTCACCTCAGCCTCCCAAAGTGCTGGGATTACAGACTTGAGGTACCGCGACCAACTGAGCTTTTGAAAAATACCCATGCTTAGGCCCTGCTTCAGCACACCCTAATCCAGAATCTGGGGTAGTGTGTGGAATTTTTTACTCCCCCCACAACCCCTTATAATTTGTTTAATGTGCAGCTAGGACTGAGAGTCTCTAGACTAGCCCAGTGGTTTCCAAACTGGGCTTCTCCAGAGTGGAGGGAAGCTGGTGATGTGGGTGCTAGTGCCCCATCTGTCGCTTTAAACAAGGCAGCTTCTCTGGCTGTGGAATATTGGTCTTCTGCTGAAGGTTCTGTGGAAAGAAAATGTTCTGCTGCTACAAACCAAGTCCAAACCTTTGAAAATTTTTGGACTCAATGTTCTCTGATAATTTGGCATTATTCTCATGATCTGAAATCTAATTTATTCTGGATGTTACTATTTCTTTTCATTTCTCATCATGGAGCTTGGTAAATCTTCCCACATTTTAAGAATTGTCTTGAAAATAATAACAAAATATATAATGAAGTTTTGGTTTAATTATTATTAAAGGCATCAATATAATATACTAAAATTTAAAAAATTAAAAGTCATATCCTGCTATATGCATACATCATTTATGTACATAGACTGGTTGAATAAAACTTTGGAATTTATAACAGATGTCCTGTTATTCTCAGATGCCAACTGGAAGTAAGGTTGTATTTACATATAGGCTTTATATCCATATATATGTATATATATATATGAATAAAAGTTATTTGTCTTGTAGATTCAGCGTCTGTGCATTTATCCATACGTGTATTCATTTTTTCCTTCAATAATGAAACTATTCAATGTCTCTTACAAGTCCTTCTGCTATGGGAGATGTGTGTGTGTGTGTGTGTGTGTGTGTGTATGAGAAGCATGAATATATGCTTATATATAAATAAAGGAAAATATACACACTCATATCAAACTTGTGTCTATAATTGCCAAAGATGTCAATTTATTTCCAGATGCTATAGATTCGGTTTCCTGTTCATTGAATGAAAATAGTTTTCACAGTTATTTTGGAAAAAGTTTACAAAAGTTTTTACTTTGTTCATTTGTTTAGTTCAATACATGTGAAATATAGTCAGTTAGGAAAAAAATCAGATGAAAATACAAATATATTAGGAACATATTTGAAAGAGTTAATAATAATTTAAGTGAATAATAAAAAATATATGAAACAAGGACCTGATGTTAATAAGTGCAGATGCCAACTAGTCCAAAAGAAAAGTGCATATAATGGGAAAAAAGAGGTAGAAGTTGGGTTTCAGAGCAGCCCAGATACACCTTTGGGTGAATTCAGATACATCAGTATTTTTAAAACCTGAGGATATTTTAAAAAAGTATTGATGTCTGGACCCACAGCTCAGTTCTGAACTAAACTCTCTGGGCATGAATTTTAGGTGTCAGTAATTAAAAATTTACTCAGGTAATTGTAATATGCAGCTATAGTGGACAGTGACTGAGTCACCAGTGATTACTGCAGTTGGGCACATTCCACACCAGAGTTAAACCCAGATGCACACTATTTTTGCAAGAAGCTGGCAAATTCTACAAGGAGTTTCAGTGTCATGGGAGGTTAGTTAGGTTATAATTGACTCTAATTGGCTCTCCCCACAGTTGAAACATCCTTTGCCTGCAACCCAGTGACACTCCAAAAGGGGAGAGATGTGCTCCGACCTTTGAAAACATCAAAGGAGTCACTTCCAACACGGCTCCTACAGCCCAGTGCCCTGCAGCTCAGCGGGCTGGGGCCAAGCCCAGCAAAGCTGATAGGAAACAGCTTTTGCAGAGTAAGATTTTAATCATTTTCCCTGGATCAGCAGTACCAGCAGATCCACAGAAAAAAGATTGAGATGGGGAAGGAGGCAGAACCCTGATTTCTTCTTTTTTTACACATTTTTAAAAGAGTTGCGGAGTCAAGGCAGGATGGGTACATAAGTGGTTTAGGTACAGGTAAAGTTTTGAGCCTCCCACTGGACCTCACTTCACCTGGGTTAGGATCAGACACCCTTATTGATGTTATGCATGTCTCCTCTTTTCCCTCTCCCCTTGGCAGTGTCCCACTACTGCCAATATGATTTTTGTAGTATTATGATAAGTAGAACCCTGACTTCTTTTATTTTTTCCTTTCTCTTTTAATTATTTTATTTTAAATATGTGGGGCACAATTCTAATTTTTTTATTTAAAGATGCAGTGTACAATTCAGGGTTAGGTATACAAATTTTCATTATGCAGGTAGCCCTGTTGAGAACCCTGACTTCTAAGTCAGCACCTTCTCATTAACTGGTTTAACTACCACCTGGTATCTTTGGGGCTGCTAATTTTCCTTCTGATGGTAAAACAAAACTCTATACACACGTTTTTGAGTGCAAATGAGTAACACGTAATACATGAAGGGGGTTAATACTTATTACCTACTAGGTAATTGGCCTTTAGTAATTAACATGACTTATAAGGCATCTAGGTCCTGAATCTTACGTCTTCAATTTCATCTTTTACAGATCCATGTACCAAACATAGGAATCATTTCTACTTCCTTATAAGCCTTGTGTTTCTCTCTGTTTCTCTTTCCCTCTGTCTCTTCCTCCCTCTTTCTCTTTTGTTCACATTCTATGCTACACAGTTAGCTCATTGTAGACAGTGACCCTAGTTATTCTGTCTAACACAATGCCTCACACATAGTAGGTGTTCATACATTTGTTGAATGAGGAGAGAAAGCATAATATGGCAAGGCAATGAGCTTGATTTTCCAGTGACTTGAAATCAAGGTGCTGGGCTGAGCCATGCTCCTTCTGAAAGCTCTGGGAAGGCTCTGTTCCAGGCCTCTCTCCTAGCTTCTGGTGGTCGCCCAGGTGTGTGGTCTATTTCTGATCTTCACATGGTGTTATCCCTGTGAATTTTGTGCCCACATTTCCCCTCTTTATAAGGCACCTAGTCATACTGGATTAGGGTACACCCTAATCACCTCATTTGAACTTGATTATCTCTGTAAAGACTCTAAGCCCAATTAAGGTCACGTTATGAAATACTGGGGGTTAGAAATTCAATATATCTTTTTGCAGGAAGATACAATTCAACTAATAACTGCAGTCCAGGCCGGAGCTAAACAGTGCAGATGGAGCATCATGGTTGATTATCTTAAATAATCTGAAGGGGAAGTTGTCCACAGTGTCCACACTCTACTCACAGGAACATGGCCCAGCCCATCACCTTGATTCCAACTGGGGAACTCAGCACCTAGCAGAGATAAGGCTCCCAGAGTCTGGACTAGAGCCTATATCTTAGTTTGTTAATTGGGGCAAGGTGCTTATCCCCCTAAGCGTCAATGTGCACAGCTGTGAGATGGAGATGATGTTGCCTGCCTGGAAAGGTGACTGCACCAACGCAATGAGATATCAGATGTGAGAGCTTTAGCAGAGCACCTGGCTCCCAAGTGATCAATAAACGTAACTGGCACTAGTTGTTGTTGCTTTGCTTCTAGCCATGGTTGAAGAAGCTAAGTAGAGTCATTAGAGGAGACAAGAATGTCACAAGAGGACTATGGGAAGTGAGAGCACTTGGTTTTGGAGTCTTTGAAGATAAGGTCCTTAGGATGTTCATGGGAGGATATCTAGTAGTCAGTGAAGATGTTGGTCAGAGGAGAATGCTGGGGATTGAAGGCTTTTTCATTGTGTGATTACAAAACTATGTGTGTAAACCAGCTAGCTTGGGACAGGCTGAGAATGAGAAAGGAGGATGTGGACAAAACTCTGGGGTGCACCTGCACCAAGGCAGGGGGTGGCTGGAAAAAATGGAGATCTGGAAACCCTGACAATAATATCTCATTCGATAGTACAGGAGTGAAAGAATATGCTATAATTGAGTAGCATGTGTTTCAAAGGATGATGTGCCATTGGGCAAAGACAGGACTAGTTTATATGTTCTCTGAGGGGGTTGGCTGAGTTGTACCCCTGCTTATTGGCATTCAAGAGTGGAGGAGGAGATCGAGTTGAGGGAAAGGGAGTCAGGTGGCAGAGTTGTGGGGGCTTTGGGGAGTAAGGGTTCAAGTTCAAAGCTGCACACTGAGTAGGATTTTGGCCTTTTAGGTAATCCAAAGGGAGAGATGAAAGTACCAGGGTGTGTCTTTTGGATACAATCAGGTAATTGGGTGTTGCAGGCCAACGTGGACTTCAATCTGGGCAGAATTCAGAAAAGGATGCCAATCAGGACGACTTGTTTGAGCACCAACGCCCTGAAGGGAGCTCGTGCTGCTCTAGTGGGCATTAGGGCATAAAGTCATTATGCCAAAGTTCTGCCTCAGCAGACACCATCCAGCTAATTTGTAACCTGAGCTCTGGGGACTGAGGGAGCTGTGGTGGTTCTGGCCCACATGGATGCACTAATAGGCACGGAAAGCTAAAACTGTATATGCACATTTGGGGCTGGGGGTGGAAATGATGGCTCCTTAGAAGAAATATGCTATATAAATTCTCTCTTCTGTAGTCTGGACCAAGTTCAAGGCTCTGCAAATGTTATAAACCAAAAAGAATTTTTTCCCCAACATTGTCACAATCGATAAAATGAATACATATTTAGTTTATTCTTAATTTGTTGGTCTAAGCATCACGCTCTTGCGATGCAGTTTATGTTTTCAGTTAGTCAACACTTTCATTGTCTGTTCTACCATATAATCCCCTGGAAAAACAGGGATTGGATCTATGTTAATATACTCTGTACTGTCTTGCAAAGTTTATGACTGAAGATAATTCCATATATTTCTTTTGAGTAGTCCAAACTATTGAAAAGACATTCTTTTATTAATAGAAACTCTTTCCAATATGGGAGTCAGTGATCGGGTACTACCATACTCATGTTCTGCAAGTGAGGACTGAGAGGGCAGTCAAGGAATTGGCAGAAAACCCATGGTTCTTGGTCTCCTGGCTGGCATCACATATTTTCCCCTAAGGCAGTCATTCCTAAACTTTGCTGAGCATTGGAATCACCTGGACATTAACAAAGTACCTTCCACTCCCAGACATCCTGACTTAACCGGTGGTGAAGCATATAGCCTAAGCATCATTATTTTTACAAGCTCCCCAGTTGATTCTAATGTACACCAAAGTTTGGGAATAACTATCCTCAGGGTTTCTCTCTGACAGTTCAGTTGAATAACATCATCATCATATCTTTCAAAACACAAATAATAAAACACATTATAAATCTGTTTGATGCTGTTGATGAATTTATGAATCAGTATCACAAATAGAATATTATAAATAGTATCATGCCCTACAGTATCTGTAATATGTATAGAACAGGATAAATCAGTATCGTAAATAAAATATAGAAAAGACTAATTAGTCTAGACTTAAATATACAAATATTTAATGATATATAATAAAGGAAGACATGAATTGGTGAGGAAGGGGACTATTATTTAGCTAGAAATGTTGCCTAGCTATTTTTAGAGATCGTTGTAAATTGTTGGAATTTTAGGGATTTGATAAATGACCTCCTCTACACAGCCCATGTTAAAAATAAGTTGAGAGATGGACACAGAGTTTGAAAGATGGAGGACAATATATTACACCGATCACTGATAAAGATTGGGTGGAGAATGTGTGTTTACATGTGTCAGAAAACCAGGCTTGCTAACACTTTGCTCCTGGGTTAGATAGACTTGCCCAGGTATCGTCTTTGGTAGCACTAAACACTTCAGGTCTTCCCATGGGGTCAACTCTTGTAAAGCTGTGTAGCAGAGGAGCAGAGTAGAATGTGAGCTCCTGGTGGGAGTGCAGAGCCAAATAGGGAAGGAAGAGGCTAGCCTTCTCCCATATGCACAGTTAGATAAGTTACCTGCCTTGGGTAAATAAATTTAAAAAAATCACATTAAAACAAAACAAAAGCAAACATGGAGAGCCTTCTGCATGGAAGCTTGGAGGAATAGAACAAGTCGGCTTCATATAGCCCCCAAAGAGATCTTCTCTTTACACGTCTCCTAATTTCACAGTTTAGTGTAAAAGAAGTCCCTAACAAAGCTGGAAGATACTTAGATGGCTACTCTTCTGCCTTCTGAATGACAATGGTCCTTCTTAGCTTCAGATGATAAAAAAGAATCACAAAGAAATGGGTCAATAACTTTGACTACATACAATTTTGGGGCTATCAGATTATTAAAGATTTTTAAAAATGAAGATAATGCATGTTGGTGGGAGCATAAATTGAAGCAACCTCTCTGGATATAAATTTGGCAATTTATTCTAAGTGCTTTAACAGGCTCACGTCTTCTGACTCAATAATTCCGCTTTTAGAAACCTGAGAATGTAATCAATGATAGGGTCAGATATTTATATCCAAAGATGTTCATTCCAGGTTATCCATCATAATGAAAAAAATGGAATCACCTAAATGTCCAACAATAGGAGACTGATTAAATAAATGAGAGTCTCCATACTACAGGATTGTCATGTTTCAATTTAATATGAAACTTTTGAACATTTTTAAATGGGAAAACGTCTGCAAAAAATTAAGAGATTCAGGGTACAAAAATAAATACACGACTTAATCCTAATTGTGCAAAAAGCAAAATTTAGTTTTTAGAAAACATCGAAACGAAATGCATCAAAATGTTAATAGTGATTGGGATTGTGAGTGCTTTTTAAACATTCTTGTTAGATGGTTGTATATTAATATAAATTGTTGTTTTTTTCAAGCGCACATTCTCTGTCGAGATCTGAAATCCATGGGGTCTTTGAACAGGCCAGTTTGGGAGCATCGGCCGAGAATGAAAGCTACCTGGAAACCACGAGTGAATAGGAAGAGGGGGCAGAGCGCCCCTGCTTGAAGCTAGAACATCTGGTGAAGACTAACTGGGCTGCAGGAAGTGAAAGGGCTCCATGCTAGCACCTCCACTTCGAGTAGCCCAGTTAGTCTTCACCAGATGTTCTAGCTTCAAGCAGGGGCGCTCTGCCCCCTCTTCCTATTCACTCGTGAACAAACGTGCTGGGGTAATAGAAAGAGACTTTGAAAGAATAGATAGTCCTTGGTCTTTTGTTAATTTCTTAAAATAAATAAACAATCATCCAGCTGGATACACACTCCACGAATATTTCCAGGACTGACTGAAGGGAGGCCACGGCTCATGAAGTTTCTGGGGCGGGAGCGCTTTAGGAAGTGGCGTGGGCGGGAAGTCAGGGCCGGGGAACAGCCTGGCTGAGTATCCAGGGCTGCTAATCCCTAATCCCCACAACTCGGTTGCATGGTGAGCACCTGCTCTCCTTGTCCTTCCCCAGGCGCAGCCAGCTGCGTGATTCCAGGCCCAGCCAGCGCCTCGCTATCTGCGCAGAGCGACGGCGGCTCTGAGTGGGACATCCAAAACAGCTCCCAGTCTGTCTCTCCACATGAAGCCAGGTGGATTTGTACGCAAACCTCATTTACAAAATTTCTGACCATGCTATTTCGTCCAGGCTTGGCGAGTTTGGCCTTGTACAGATTCAAATATGATTCAAGCTGCGAAGAAAAGAGAGGAGGGCCAAGAGGGAGGAGACCAGGACCAGCTCCTGGTGGAGAGCAGGGTTTCACAACCAGTTTCTCCAAAGCCAGGCTTCTCCTTCAGCCTTTCCCCTTCTACTTTCTTTAAAAAAATACTTTTCCTCCTTAAGCCTAAATGAGAAAACAAACAAACCGGAGTGGGAGGGAGGCGAGGGGGGAGCATGTTTAGTCAGATTGGTGCTTGACCTTGACAAGTCACTAGCTGAAATTTAGGACATTTTTAGGAATATCAAGGAAATTTTATTTTTCCTTTCTGAAAACTTGCCCTTTTTTAGAGTGTGGTATGATTTATTTTGAAAAACCTCTGAAACAACGGCTGGGAACAACTGTGCTATTCGCTTCTTTTTTTGTATGATGATCTTTGTATTTTCAATGTCTGCACCAAGCCCTATTGCTTCAGGTGGCAACCTTGAAAGATTAGGAAGAGAAATCACTGATCTGTGACTACCTTTCCAATCTTTTCCTTAGAACGGCATTGTCCCCCTTTCTGTATTTTATGCTGCTGGGCCCAATCTAGTTTTAAATGTCTAAATTATTGAACAGTACATGATGTAACTGATGCTGGATTAGGAAATTAGAACAACGTGCAGTGACAAGCGACACGGACAGTAAGGGCGAGGTGATTTTTACAATTTGCAGTGGTGCTTCAGAAATATGTCATTCAACAATCAGCGGCACCCCGATGTTCCTCCCACTGTGCCTCTGACTGGAGTTCCTTCCTTTGTAATTGGCACAAATATTCCGTTGGCTGTATAGTTCTGCCTCAGGAGCAGGTCCCTCTCCAAGCTATGGGAATTTTCTGTAGACTAGGTTGGATTTGGTGACTAGAAAGAGGAAATGTTTCATGTCTCAGTGTCTCATTTGCTTTTCCCCACTGACTCCAGCAGGCACACCAACCTAAATCAACTAGAGAACAGTAGGGAGGAGTGAGGGAGAAGCAGCCAATCTGTTCTGGTGTCTGTCTCCCTGATCCTTGGAACAGGGAGACGGTGTCACCTCTGAGCTCAAGTGTTCTTGTATGGGGAAAGCGTCCTTTTAAAGAATTAGTCTTCAGCATTCTGTCAATTACGGCCTCCAAATCTGGCTGAGTAATTAAATGCCAGCTGACAGTAAATATCAAACTGCTTGGGAGCCGTAGCGAGATATAGACAAGTGGATTCGGTGTGATTGCTTTGGTAATTTGCTTTTTAATCTTTAATACCAATTAAATGCAGGGGAGCTGAAGCCTGTGCATTGCCCAGATGAGACAGCCCTTCAGCTGATGCCATGGGCTGTCCAGCACAGATTTCTTGGCTTTGGTGACTGCACCAGGTCTTAGGAGACAGGGAAGTTTGATCAGCAGTGAACCTCCCTGTGCCATCAGCAGGTAGAGAATTCCCTGTCCTCAAGGCACCAGCAGGGGCCCATGTCCTCAAAGCCATGACCAATAACCTCCCCTGTAGTTTCTCCTTTCAGTTGTCCCCAGCATCATTGTGAGTCTGGTTTGAAGCTTGGTTTATCTATTTACCCTTTGCCTTTGGCAGGGAGAGGATGAGAAGCAATACTTATTGAACACCTATCAGGTACAGTTATACATACCAGAGACTGCTTTTTGGTGATTTCTACCAAGAAACCAAACTAGTATGAGTGCGGGCTAATGACCCCAAGATCAACCCCAGAGGAACTTAAGTTGCCCTTAAGTTCTCATCCAAAAAGGATCTCCTCACCAGGAGATATTTGGTAGTATATGGAGACATTTTTGGTTGTCTCAGCTGTGGAGGAAATGCTACTTTCAGTGGGTACAGGTCAGAGATGCTGCAGAGATCTTCCAGTGAACAGGACAGTCCCCCACAACAGGTTATCTGGCTCCAATGTCAAAGGTGCTGAAGTTGAGACATGTGCTCCAGAGTGAAAACTAGTAAGTGGAAAACTGTGAGAAAATTCTTGAAGTTATGGAGTATTTTTGGATGCATGAGTGGGGTAAGTGGACTTGGAGCAGGGCAGCAAGGCACAGTGATGGGAAGATGAGAACCCATGGAGGCTGTTTTTGCTTTCCTTCCATTATTACTTTAGAAAATGCAGAGCCTGTCTTCATACCTGTGTTTACTCAATCTATAGTTCAGGTGTTCCCAAGGAAAAATTGGGCAGCACAAATCCTATGCTTGTCAGGAACGGACAGCAACAGGTGGGAATTCACATACTCTGGGCAGTTGTTTCCTACCCCTTCCCATCTCTCTCTTCACCCCCCTCTCCTACCCCCCAGTAGATTATTAACCAATGAGCATCTTGTTTTCTGTTGTTTCTTTGGGGTAAATAAAAAAGTCTTGAACTAGGTAGTTGCTCTGTGGAACAGAGGGTGATTGTCATTTTCAGGAACTTGAAGTTCTCCAATCTGGGGTTCACTCATAATTAGGTGAATATTGATCCAGGTTCTGGCTTTTATAGTCTGACAGAGTAGCTGATACCAATAGGGCAAAGGGGTTCACTAGCCAAAATAATGAGACATCTGAGAGAGGTGGAATGGTACATTGCAGATTCCATCAGATGTAGAGACATTAGAACATCAAGACCAAGAATTTAAGGCAAGTCTAATCAACATACTAAATTAGACAAAGAAACATAAAATAAGAACAAGAAAGCTTTAAAATGGACAAAGCAAACATTTATATATGAAGTATGTGATAGTTGAATAAAGATGGGTTATTTAGCAAAATGAATATAGCTGAGGAATAAATTAGTGATTTAGAACACCAGATTTCTAAGAAAAATGGTGGAAAGAACAAAAAATCAGAAAAACTAAAAGAGATGGGGAAAAAAGGTAGAAGAGTAAGAATCCTGCCAATAGGAATGTCACAAAGCCAACAATGCTGAGGAGGTCAAAGGATACAAGAAATAAAAGTAGAAGGAGAAACTCTTGAGAGAAATAGCATACATTTTCTCATATATATATAAAGATCTCAGACTGAAAATTCTCATATAATGCCAAAGTGGAGAGATAAGGGAGAGCTTTAAACCTTATTAGATACAAAGGGGGAAATAATAACTATAGTGGTGAAATCTGGAAAATGGTACCTTAGCCAAATGATGTAGCAACATCATTTGCCCCACTAAGATACATTGAGAAGGGCACTGCACCTTTGTGATGCTCTTTTTCAAATTCTATAACCTCAACCTGATCATTAGAGAGCATCAGACAAAACCAAATTGAAGGCCTTCCACAAAATACCAGACTAGTATTCCTCAAAAGTGTCAAGGTCATGAAAGCCAGTGGAAGACAGAATTGTTATAGGCTGAAGGAGGCCATGGAGACATCTAGGCACAATGTGGGATTCTGACTTGGAGCCAGAACACAAAATAGACATAAGTGGTAAAATTGGTAATTTTCAAACCGTGTCTGTTTAGTTCATAATGTACCGTTGTTAATTTACTAGTTTTGTCAATTATAATGTATTTATTTTATTTTATTTATTTTTTGAGTTGGAGTCTCACTCTGTCGCCCAGACTGGAGTGCAGTGGCTGCTGCCGGCCACCACAGCCTCAACTTGCTGGGCTCCGGTGATCCTTCCGCCTCAGCCTTCCAAGTAGCCGGAGCTACAGGTGCGTGCTACCATGCCCAGCTAATTTTTGATTTATTGTAGAGATGAAGTCTCGCCAAGTTGCCCAGGCGGATCTCGAACCCGTGGGTTCAGGCAATCCACTCACCTCAGCCTCCCAAGGCGCGGGATTACAGGCTGAGCCACCGAGCCTGGTTTATAATGTATTTATATAAGACGTTCATATGAGGGAAAACTGGAGAAAGGGAACTTTCTTTACTAGATATTCTAGTAGGTGTGTAGTGGCATCTGATTGTGACCTTGAGTTACATTTGCCTAGTGACTAATTTGGCACCTTGTTACATGCTTATCTGCTGTCTACTTGATGAAGTGCCTGGTCAGAACTTTTGCCTACTTTTTAAATTTAGAATTCTGCTTTTTCTTGTGTTTTGAGAGTTCTTTATATATTCTGGAAACAAACCAGATATATGATTTACAAATATTTCCTTGCATATATTATGTAAATCTCTAAACCTCTAAAGGATAACTAGGGTAAAATCTGTGTTACCTTGGATTGGGCAAAATGTTTTCAGAGAGAACACTAAAACCAATCCATAAAATAAAAAAACAATGTTTGACTCCACTGAAATTAAACTTTTGTAATGTCTTTGGTTTTAATAAGAGGGTAATGATGGCTTAGTCAAATAAATCTGGAAATATTTACGCCTTTTCTATTTTCTGATAGAGGTTATATAGAAAGTTGTATAATTTCTTCTTTAAATGCTTGGTAGAAATTGCTGGTAAACCATACAGGTCTGGAGTTGTCTTTTTTTGGAGAATTTTATCTACAAATTTAAATTTCTTTGATAGAAATATAACTATTTGGGTTAGATATGTCTTCTTTTTAAAAAAATTTATTTATTTATTTTAAAGATACGGGGTACAATTCAGGGTTAGGTATATAAACATTGATCATGCAGGTACCCTTGTTGATGAGGTATGTCCCTCCCTTCCCTAGCAGTTTCCCTCAACTGCCAGTCCCACACCCCCCCGACAGTTTTCCACTACTGCCAATTGCTTTCTTATAGCATTATAATTGTTCAAGGTCACCTTAAGAGTGAGAACATATGGAACTCAGTTTTTTGTTTCTGTGATAAATAACTGAGTATGATCGACTCCAAATCCATCCAAGTTGCTGCAAAGTCCACATATTTGTCCTTCTTTATGGTTGCATAATATTCCATTGTATATATGAAGCACATTTTTTAATCCAGTCCAGCTTTGATGGGCAACACGGTTGATTCCATGTTTTTGTTATTGTGAATAGAACTGCAACAAACATACGTGTGCAGGTATCTTTTTTTTTTTTTTTTTTTTTTTTTTGAGTTGGAGTCTCACTCTGTAGTCCAGACTGGAGTGCAGTGGCCGCTCCCGGCCACCGCAGCCTCGACCTGCCAGACTCCGGCGATCCTTCCGCCTCAGCCTTCCGAGTAGCCGGAATTACAGGCATGTGCTACCACGCCCGGCTAATTTTTTGATTTATTGTAGAGATGAGGTCTCGCTGCCCAGGCGGGTCTCGAACCCGCGGGCTCAGGCAACCCACTCACCTCAGCCTCCCAAAGGCGTGGGATTACAGGCTAAGCCACCGAGCCTGGCTAGGTATCTTTTTTTGTAGAATAATTTGAGTTCCTCTGGGTATATTCCCAATAGGGGAATTGCTGGGTCATATGGAAGGTCGATTTTTAGTTCTTTCAGAAATCGCCACACTGTCTTCCAAAGAGGTTGCACTAGTCTGCATTCCCACCACAGTGTAGAAGCGTTCCTTTTTCTCCACATCCTTGCCAGCATCTGTTGTTTGTTTTATTAATGATGGCAATTCTTACTGGGGTTAGGTGGTATCTCAATGTGGTTTTGATTTGCATTTCTCTGATGATGAGTGAGACTGAACACTTTTTCATGTGTCTGTTGGCTGCCCGTATATCTTCTTTTGAGAAGTGTCTATTCATGTCTTTTGCCCACTTTTTAAAGGGGCTGTTTGTTTTTTCCTTTTGGTGCATTTGAGTTCCTTGAAGATCCTAGATGTTAGGCCTTTGTCAGATATACAGTTGGCAAATATTTTTTCCCATTGTGTGGGCTGTCTCCCTGCTCTCTTGGTGGTTTCTTTTGCTTTACGGAAGCTTGTTAAATTGATGAGGTCCCATTTGTCTATCTGATTTCTTAAGGTATAGGCCTTTAGGGTTCTGAATAGGAATTGGTTCCCTGTTCCAATTTCCATAGGATGTCTCCTGTGCTATCTAAGATTCTTATAGTTTGAGGTTTTATGTTTAGGTCTTTGATCCATTTAGAGTTAATTTTTGTGTATGGTGATAGGTAGGGGTCCTGTTTCAATCTTCTGTATGTGGTCAGCCAGTTTTCCCAGCACCATTTACTGAATAGGTTCTCCTCTCCCCAGTGGTTGTTGTTTGAGGCTTTGTCCAAGATGGGTTGGTTGAGGAATTGAGGCTTTGCTTCCGGAATCTCTATCCTGTTCCATTGGTCTATGTGCCTGTTCTTGCACCAATACCAGGCTGTTTTGATTACTGTAGGCTTATAGTAAAGTTTGAAGTCTGAAAATGTGATACCTCCTGCTTTGTTTCTTTCGCTAAGGATTGTTTGGGCCATTCGTGGTTGTTTATGTTTCCATATAAATTTCTGTATTGCCATTTCCAGGTCTGAGAAGAATGATGTTGGTAACTTAGTGGGTATTGCGTTGAATCTGTAGATTGCCTTTGGTAGTGTGGACATCTTAACAATGTTGATTCTTCCTATCCATGAGTATGGGATATTTTTCCATTTGTTTGTGTCTTCTTGGATTTCTTTGAGCAGTGTTTTGTAATTCTCATTGTAAAGGTCTTTCCCTTCTCTGGTTAGGAAGATGCTGAGGTATTTCATTTTTTGGTGGCTATTGTGAATGGGATTGTGCTTTTTATTTGGGTCTCTGCCTGCTTGTTGTTGGCTTATAGGAATGCAACTGTCTTTTGCACATTTATTTTGTACCCTGAGACTGTGCCAAAGTCCTTTATCAGTGCAAGCAGCTTTTTGACAGATTCTCTTGGATTTTCAAGTTATAGGATCATATCATCAGCAGAGAGGTGATGACTTCCTCTTTTCCTATTTGGATACCCCTGATGTCCTTCTCTTGTCTAATTGCTTGAGCTAGGACTTCCAACACCATATTGAACAAAAGGGATGAGAGTGGGCAGCCTTATCTTATTCCAGGTTTCAGGGGGAAATATTTCTAGTTTCTGTCCATTTAGCAATATGTTAGCTGTGGGTTTGTCGTAGATGGCGCTTACTATTTTGAAGTATGTTCCTTCTATACCTAGGTGTTTGAGGGTTTTTATCAAGAAGGGATGCTGGATTTTATCAAAAGTTTTTTCTACATCTAATGATATAATGATGTGGTTCTTGTTTTTACATCTGTTGATGTATTTAATGACATTTATGGTCATGCTAATGTTGAACCAGCCCTGCATCCTGGGGATGAAATCTACTTTGCCATGGTGGATGATTTTTTTTTTTTTTTTGAGTTGGAGTCTCACTCTGTCGCCCAGACTGGAGTGCAGTGGCCATTGCCGGCCACCGCAGCCTCGACCTGCTGGGCTCCAGTGATCTTTCTGCCTCAGCCTTCCAAGTAGCCGGAATTACAGGCATGTGCTACCATGCCCGGCTGATTTTTTAATTAATTTATTTATTGTAGAGATGAGGTCTCGCTGTCCAGGTGGGTCTTGAACCTGCAGGCTCAGGCAATCCACTCACCTCAGCCTCCCAAAGGTGCGGGATTACAGGCTGAGCCACTGAGCCCAGCAGTGGATGATTTTTGAGAGGATGTGTTTTTGGATCTGATTTCTAGAATCTTGCTGAGGATTTTTGCATCTATGTTCATAAGGGCTATTGGCCTGTAGCTCTCTTTCTTTGTTGGATCTTTACCCTGTTTGGGTATCAGTGTGATGTGAGCTTCGTAAAATGATTTGGGGAGAATTCCAACTTTCTCAGTTGCCTAGAATACTTTCAGTAGGATTGGTATCAGCTCCTCCTTGTACATTTTGTAGAATTCTGCTGGTAAGTCATCTGGTCCAGGGCTTTTTTTTGCAGGTAGTTTTCATATGACAGAGTCAATTTCCTGGGTTGTTATTGGTCTATTTAGTGTCTCAATGTCTTCTTGTTTTAACCTGGAGAGGCTGTGTGATGTCAGAAAGTCCTCCATTTCTTCTAGGTTATCAAGTTTGTTTCCATATAGGTGTACATAGTAACCTCTGATAATCCTTTGTGTTTCTTCGGGGTCAGTTGTGATTTGATCTTTTGTATTTCTAATTGTGTTCATTTGAACTTTTTTTCTCTTTTTCTTGGTCATTCTGGCTAGAGGCCCATCAATTTTATTAATTCTTTCAAAGAATGAGCTTTTTGTTTTGTTGATGTTTTCTATAATATTTTTGTCTTCTATGTCCCGTTTTGGGCTCTTATTTTTGTGATTTGGATTCTTCTGCTAAAGTTGGGGTTTTGGTGGAGCAATACAAATTTCTGCCTGGAAAATGACTGTAGTGGGCCACTTCTCACCGGGCATGTATTTTTCTCCCTGGATTCCCCCAATGCTCTCTCTCCAAAAATCAAAGACTGCGCTCCTGTGGTCCGGTATGCCAGGCAATGGTGTGCACCAGGTGCCAGGTGCTGGGAATCAGCTGAATTCAGCAGGCTTTCCTCAGGCATGTTCCAGCAGCAGATGTTTCTGTGGCATTCTTGGGAGCTGAGCTCCAATCTCAGGGTTGCCTACAGTCACCCAGTGGGAGCCTACAGTCACCCTCAGAGGGGGAACCCGGGTGAATGCAGCCGAGTATCCCCTCAGATGGACTGTCATGCTCCCACCAGCACCTGCCTACTCACATGGAGAGTGTCTATTTTCGCTTGCCTCCACGGAGATTTCTACAGTGCAACCTGTCAGCCGCCATCTTAAGCTCCTCCCAGATATGTCTTCTTGAGTGAGTTTTGATAGTTTGTGTTTTTCAAAGGATTCATTTCGTCTAGGATATAAAATGTATTAACATAAAGTTGTTCTTAATATTTCCTCATTATTACTTTAGTGACTAAAGGGGAAGTAGTGATGTCCATTCTTTTTTTCCTGATACTGGTAATTTGTGTCCTTTCTCTTTTTTTACTGGGCAGTCTGACTGGAAGTTTATTATTTTTATTGCTTTTGTATTCTACAATCCAGTTTTGAATTTTATTGTTTTTTCTTTATTATTTTTTCACTTTCAATTTCATTGATTTCGTCTCTTAAATATACTGTACTATTTCCTTATTTCTTTTTGTTTTGAATCTAATTTGCTCTTCTTCAGATGAAATATTAGACTGTTAATTTGAGATCTTCATTTTTTTCTAATATAAATATTTAGTGCTATAAATTTCCATCTAAGCACTGCTTTAGCTGCATCCTACACAACATAATATTTTGCATCTTCATTTTTATTCAGCTTAAAATAGTATAAAAATTTTCCTGAGACTTACTCTTTGGTAAGTTATTAGTAGTTTATTGTTTAATTTCCAAATATTTGGATATTTCCCAAATATTTTTCTGTTACTGATTTCTAGTTTCATTCCTTTATGGTTAGAGGTTTTACTTTGTGCAATTTCTATTCTTTTAATTTTGTTTAAGGTTGTTGTATGTCCAACAATATAGTTCATTTTGGTAGATGTCCCATGTAAATTTAAAAATAATGTGTATTCTGTGTCAATTGGGTCATATTTGGCCTATAGTGTTGTCTAGGACTTTTATATTCTTAGTGGTTTTCTGCCTACATGTTCTATTAATTACTTAGAGAAGGCTTTTGAGGGCTCCAACTATGACTGTAGGTTTGTTTCAGTGATATAAGCTTTCTGTTTTCAGTGATATAAGCTTTCACTTCACATATTTTGAAGGTTTGTCGTCTGTTGTGTACACAGATAGTACTGTTATTTTTTTTTTGAGAATGAAATCTTTCATTATTATATCATGTCCATATTTATGCCAGATAATATTTCTTATTTATAAATCTACTTTGATTAAAACAGCCCTCTAGCTGTCTTGGTTAGTGTATGCGTAGTGTATAGTAAAAAGTTAACATAGTAGGCTAAGCCTGCCATCCTTAGAAAGACATGTGGCAAGGTTGGTTCTTGACTGGCATCTGGAGATTTGGGTTTTAGGGGCATTCCCATCATTCCCTCACTATAAGGATAGCTCATTGTGCCTAGACTGTGCAAATAATGTGGCTTGTGCTGGACATCTGATTTCCCTCTGGGAGTCTGGATTTTTGGTACGTGTTAAACCGAGGATGTCAAAATGACAAGCCCCCAGTGAGAAAACTTTGAGTGCTTTGTCTCTCAGGCTTTTCTGAGCAGAAACATCACATAAATGTTGCTACATTTTCATTGTTCTGTGTGACCTCTCATGGGAGGGATTGTAGATAGTACAACCACTCTGGAAAAGTTGAGCAGTTTCTTAAAAAACAAAACATGCAACTATCATATGACTCAGAATTTACTCTCCTGTACATTTATCCCAGGATAATAAATTATGTTCACACAAATACCTGTACATGCATATTTTTTTCATAATAGTCAAAAACTGGAAACCTGCATGTGGATTTCTCCAGACTTGGCCTTTTTGTGTTTCTTGGTAATCTGACAGCATATCTTTACTACCTGCTGTAACAAATATTAGGTGTGAGTGAATACAGCTATATGCTGAGCCCCTTGAATTCATCCAGCAGATCTCCAGACATGGTGGTAGTCTGGGGACTGCCAATCCACTTGGTATATCCTTTGTTGTTGCTGTTGCTTGCACATAATTTTCTTTTA
The DNA here is from genome assembly GCF_000164805.1 of Carlito syrichta. Classification (NCBI taxonomy): domain Eukaryota; kingdom Metazoa; phylum Chordata; class Mammalia; order Primates; family Tarsiidae; genus Carlito; species Carlito syrichta. The sequence goes on along the minus strand of NW_007258123.1, from coordinate 88,095 downwards.
ATTATGCTTTTTATTTTGAGATAACTTATTTGCAATTGTAAGAAAAATACAGTGATCCCACGTACTCTCGTCCACATTTCTCCTAATGGCAACATCTTGCAAAACTGTAGCATAGTATTACAACTAGGATACTGACATTGGTACAGCCAAGATGCAGAACGTTTCCATCAACAATCCCTCATTTCACTCTTTTTTAGCCACACCCACTTTCCTTTTGTGCCCTTCCTTTTTAATCCCTGTCAACCATTAACCTGTTGTCCATTTCTATAATTTTTGTCATTTCAAAATGTCATATAAATGGAATCACATAGTGTCTGACCTTTTGAAACTTCTTTTTACTCAGCATAATGTCTTTTAGATTCACACAAGTTGTTGTTGTGTGTTAATAGATTATTTATTTTTATTATTAGGTAGTATTTCATGATGTGGGTGTACCACAGGTTTTTAACCATTCACCCTTTGAAGGACATCTGGGTTGCTTCCAGGACTATTACAAAAAAATATTCATGTGCAGGTATTTGTGTGAACATAGTTTGTTTCTCTGGCATAAATGCCCAAGGAAATACATCCTGGGTCATATAATAGTTGTGTATTTAGTTTTTTTTTTTAAAGAAACAGCCTGATTTTTCCAGAATAGCTATACTATTTTATGTTCACACTGGCAACAAATGTAAGAGTGTTCCAGTTTATTTGCATCTTCACTAGAATTTGGTGGTGTTCCAGTTTTTTTATTTTAGCCATTCTGGTAAGTGTGTAGAAATAACTCATTATGGTTTTAATTTGGATTTCTTTGATGGTTAATGATGCTGAACATCTTTTTATTTGTTTATTTGCTTTATCCTCTTCAGTGAAATATCTTTCCACTTTTTTGTATCCATTTTCTAATTAGATTATTTGTCTTTTCACTTATAGTTCTATAAAAATTCTAGTCTTTTGTCAACCATGAAGCTTCCAGATATTTTCTTCCAGTCTGCACTTTGTCTTTTATCCAATTAATAGGATCTTTTACAAAGCAAATTTTTAATTTCGATAAAGTCTAATTTATCAATTCTTCCTTTTATAGACTGTGGTTTTGGTGTTAAGTCTAAGAATTATGCCTAGTCCCTAGTCCTAGATTCTCCAAAATTCCCTCTATCTTTCTATCTAAAAGTTGTATAGTTTTACATTTTACATTTACAGCTATGATCATTTGCGCTCATTTATATAAAAGTGTGAACCTAAGTTGAGGTTCTTCTTATTTTATTTTTTGTCTGTGGATGTTGTTGAAAAGGCTATCTTTCTGCTATTGTATTGCTTTTGTACTTTTGCCAATCAGTTGAGCATACTTGTGTAGGACAATTTCTGGGTTCTCTGTTCTGTTCCATTGATCTATGTATTCGATTAACAGTGGTTAGTACTGTAGCTATAAAAGAATTCCAGTAGAATGACAACTTTATTTTTCTTTTAAAAATTGTTTGAGCGAGTCTAGTTCCTTTGCTTTTCTATGTACGTTTTTGGATAATTTTGTCTACATTTCAAAAAATCTTGGTGGGATTTTGGTACCTATTGCATTAATTGTATCCATTTGGGGAGAATTGACATAGTTAAGCATGTCGAGTCTTACAATCAATGAACAAGATACATGTCTTCATTTTTAAATGTCTTTGATTTGTTTTTTGTGTATTGTAGTTTTCAGTATACAAGTCTGTACATATTTTGCAGATTTTTACCTAAGTTTTTATCTCTCTTTTTAGTTATTGTAATGATATTACAATTTAATTTCAGTATCTCTGTGTTCATTGTTAGTATGTAGACATACACTTGATGTCTGCATATTATCTTATTCTGAGACCTTGATGAACTCACGTGTCAGTTACAGGAGTTGTGTTTTGGATTTCTTGCAGTTTCCTGCATGGACAATCATTGTTACCATGGTATCTATTACTGTGGAGTCACCAGGTGACCACAAGATCACCACATCTACTACCAATGGACCAGTGTGGATGGTGCTGAATTCTTGTATTTTGCTTAGAAAGAATTCTTAAGCAGACACAAGAAGCAGAGATATGAGATAAGCGGTTGGTTTACTGAGCAGAGCAAAAGTTCACACTCAAGAAAGATAAGCTGACATTTCTTAAAGAGACAGTACACTTCCCAAGAGAGAAGCTGGTGTAAGGTCCAGGCAAGCAGTGCCAAGACTATTGCCCTGAGGGTCATTGGATTTGCTTTTTATCTCCAAAGCTACAAAGGGGAGGGTTCAGTAGTATGGATTTCTTGGGAAAGGGCAATCTCAGGGTTGAGTTATAGAGGGCCATCTTAGAACTATAATGGCAGCATGGTAGGTGGAGATTTTGCAAAACTGCAGTGGAAATAGTATTACAATGAGGGTATATAAAGGCAAAGGTTACCATAAGTCAACTTGGTTATTTTTGCACATGCCTGGGGTGGTGAGGGGGGAGGGGAGGATTCCCTAGCTGAACCTTGCTGGGTGGGCAGCTTTTAACCACAAACATCCTGAGAAAAGAGATGTGAACCCCTGTAGCACTTCCTTTTTGAGTAGTTTTAAGTTTGGTGTTAATGACCTTTCCTGTGTAGGCTCACAAAATTTCCTAAGACTTTTCCAAGTCCCAAGACCCTGAAATTTCCTATTCTACCCTGCTTACTCTATCAATATCATCTGCAAATAGGAAAAAAATGTGTTGTTGTCTGATCTCTGTGCCTTCATTTACTTTTCTTGACTTATTGCACTGGCTAATATTTTAAATAAGGAAGGGAAATGTAAGCATCCTTGCCTTGTTTTTGATCTGAGGGGAAAATATTCAGTCTTTCAACATTATGTATAATGCAATCTGTAGGCATTTTGTAGATACTCTATTTTTTAAAGCACTTTAATCATAAATAAGTGTTGGATTTAAAAAAATCTCATTCACCTTATTGTTTGAAAATTTTCTTTTTGAGCAGTTTTAAGTTTACAGCAAAATTGAGAGAAAGTTACAGATATTTTAATATGTTCCTTGTCCCACACATGCTCAGCCTTCCCCACTATTGACATGCCCACCTAGAGTAAGACATTTGTTACAATTGATGGACCTACACTGACAAGTCATTATCCCCCAAAGTCCAAAGTTTATATTAGGGTTCACTCTTGGTGTTGTATATTCTATGGGTTTGGACAAATGTATTATGGCATGCATCTATCATTATAGTATTATAAAGAGTACTGTCACTGCCCTAAAAGTTGCTTGTGTTTCACTCATTTACCCTCCTCCCCTCTCCAACGCTTGGAAACCTGTGATCTTTTTATTGTCTTCATAGCTTTGCCTTTTCTAGAATGTCATCTAATTGGAATCATACTGTATGTAGTCTTTTCAGATTGGTTTCTAATATACATTTAAGTTTTCTCCATGTCTTTTCATGGATTGATAGTGTATTTCTTTTTAGTGCTGAATAATATTCCGTTGTGTGTATGGAACACAGTTTATTCATCCATTCACTTACTGATCACATTCATTCATATCTTGGTTGCTTCAGGGTGTTGAATTTTGACAACACTTTTAAAGCATTGATTGATGTGATCATGTAATTTTTTTCTCTTTAGCCTGTTAACACAGTGAATCGCATTTATTGATTTTGAAATATTGAAATATCAAGCAAAATATGGATTTTGAAATTTTGAGTATTGCATCCTTGGAATAAGCCCCACTTGGACATGGTATGTAGTTCTTTTTATGTAGTGCTAAATCCTATTTGGTAATATTTTGTTAAGGATTTTTTTATATCCATATTTATGAGAAATATCAGTCTGTAGTTAGCTTCTTTTTTTTTTTGCTATCTTTGATTTTGCTATCAGAATAATACTAGCTTCATAAAATGAATTGAGATATGTTCTCTCCTCTTCTATTTTCTGGAAGGAATAGTGTAGAATTGGTGTTAATTCTTATTTAAACATGTGGAAGAGCGTCCAGACCATCTGGTCCTGAATATTTCTTTTTTGGGAACTCTTAAATTATGAATTTAATTTTCTTAATAGCTATAGGAATATTCAAATTATCTGTGTCATATTAGGTGATTTGAGGCAGTTTGTGTTTTTGGAAGAATTGGTTCATTTTATTTAAGTTGTCAAATTTATAAGTGTACAGTTATTCATAATCTATTATCCTTTTTGATGTTTGCAGGATTTGTGCTGATAGAACCTATTTCATTCTTGATTCTGTAATTTGTGTCTTCTCTCCATTTTATGGATCTTTTTAAAGAACCAGCTCTTAGTTTCATTTATTTTCTTTATTGTTTTTCTATTTCCAATCTCATTGATTCCTTTGCTTACCTCTATTGTTTTCTTCCTTCTGTTTGCTTTAAGTATATTTTGCTCATCTTTTTTGTGCTGGCGTGATAGTTTAGATGACTGATTTGAGACTTTTCCTCTTCTCTGAGGAATGCATTTAGTGCTATAAATCTTACTCTTCACACTAATGTAGCTATGCCCTACATTTTCGAATGTTGCATTTTCATTTAGTTAATTGTATTATTTTTAAATTTCGTACATTTTAAAAATAATTTTGTGCATGAAACAAAATTTGTGTTATTGATGAAAGATGCTAAATTCTGTAAAATACTTAAGATGGTTTATTCTTAGCCAAATGTGAGTGATCTTAGGCCTTTGACACCCATCCTAGGCAGTCCTGAGAAAGTATACCCGCAGTGGTTGAATCGTAGCTTGGTTATATACATTTGAAGAGGACAGAAGTTACAGAAAACCATAAACCAACGCATGAGAGATTTACATTGGTTTGGTGCTGGAAGATAGGACGTTGTGGGCAAGTGTTGGGGAGCTTGCAGGTTATAGGTGGATTCAAAGATTTCCTGACTGTCAATTTGTAGCAAGAGTCAGGCTGTTATCAAAGGAATTTTGAAATCAGTATAAGAAACTGGGCAGCTTGAAGAATGAGGAGGAATTTACATTTATTAATATGTAGTTGAAGCCTCATGGATGGCAGACTTCAGAAAGAGTAGGTGGTAAGTGTATTAAAAGGTGCCCGGAGTCTGGGAGACCCCAAGAGACAACTATGCAGGGTCATAAAATACTTTGATTTTCATTTTTTATCTATGTCATAGTCAAATTTTAAAGTAAATCACATTACATAGGGAAATTTAATTAAAAATCTGTCTCCCCGGGTACCTTCGTTAGGAATTTGCCAAGGTCAGAGTTTTATCCTCAGTGTATATTGAACCACCAGAAAACAAAGTTATCACTATCAGCTACCCATGTAGACAGTCTGTGGTAGTTTGCCATCAATATCATTCTTGACTCTGAATTTATATGCTACCTGTAAGCAATCATTTTTAACCCTTAGTCACATATAGGTATTTAACAATAAAAAAGACATACCATTAATATAGTTTAAAAATAAATATATGTTCAGGGCAACTAACACAGTAGCATCACCAGAATACCTGTATCAGCTTTCAGACAATAGCAACAACAATGACAGGCTTTCAGTCTCCACCTACAATGCTTGCTTAATATGCTATCATACAATGTATTTTACTTTTATTGGTGGGAGAAAATACCTATAAATGAAGCAAATGAATGAGGAAGCAATTGAAGGTATGAGGAGGAATTCTGTGTGATGACTTGTAAAAATGTTTTATCCAGAGTCATTTGGCTCATTAATAATAGTTTTGGTCTTATAAGTCTCTTTTTTATTTTATAAACTGGCAGGATTACTTTTCTGTTATGAACAATTGCTGCTCTAGTCCTTCAATAAGCCCATCACACATTTTCAACATATGGTCTATAGGCACTTTTGAGACTACTTTCTTAGTCTGTAGATTATTTATAAGTGTGTTTCCTGGTTTTCAAATGTTTGAAGATACTCTATCTTTTTATTATTGACTTCAAGTTTCACTCCATTGTGAATATAATCGGTATATATCAATTCTTTTAAATTTGTTGAGGTTTGTTTTTATGGCTCAGGATATGGCCTACCCTCCTATATGTTCTGTGGGCACTTGAAAAGAATTCATATTCTACTGTTGTTGTGTGGAGGCCCAGTTAATTGATGATGTTGTTGAGTTCTTCTATATCTTTACTTTCTCTCTAGTTGTTCTATCAATTGCTGAGAAAAGAGTGTTGAATTTCCCACTGTAATTGTGTGAATTTTTCTATTTCACCTTTCAGTTCTATCAGTTTTGCTTCACCTATTTTGTAGCTCTGTTGTTTGTTGTTTGGCGTATATAGGTTTAGGATTGCTGTGGTTTTCCTTTTTTTAGTGAATACACTTTTTAATCATTTTAAAATTCTTCTCTGGTAATTTTCTTTGCTCTGATGTCTACTTTATCTGATATGAATATAGCTGCTCCTGTTATTTTTTTATTGATGTTTGCATAACATATCTTTTTTATCCTTTTACTCTCAACTTGCCTGTATTGCTATATTTGAAGTGAATATCTTATAAACTGCAAGTGGTCAGATTATTTTTAAAAAACTCACTGTGCCAATCTGTTTTTAATTGATGTATTTAGACCATTTAGATTTAATTCAATCATTGACATAGTAGGACTTAAGTCTGTTATTTTATTTTTTGTTTGTTTTCCCAGTTTTCATTTCTTTGCTTTTTTCCTGCTTTTTTTGGTGTTAATTGGACATATTTCAGAATTTATTTTGTTTTATTTAGTTTTTGAGTATATCTTTTTGTATATCTTTTCTAGGATTTACATTTTATTTTATTTTATTTTATTTTTGAGTTGGAGTCTCACTCTGTCACCCAGACTGGAGGGCAGTGGCCGCTCCC